>NC_135963.1:24701977-25005007 GCF_053455715.1 Rhinoraja longicauda | reverse complement strand
TGAACACTAAACCCATGTTTCTGTGACCCACCAACTTTTTTGGGGGGTTCCACCAAGGGAAATTGAAATGTTTAGGATGTTTGCTGCTGGCAATGATGTCCTGCTCATTTGTTGTATGCGTCCACTTTTTATAGAGTTCTTATTTAACATGATTCAAAAAGAGGCTCTCTTTGAAAACATTATTGCATAAATATTTTGTGTATGGGTAATTTAAATGCCATGTAAAGGCAGGCAAGGGAGAGAGATATTCATGAAAGTTGCTGGGAAACGTTCAAAGCCAGCTGCCAGATATGAAGGACATGAAAGAGTTCATAAATTCATGTCAAGGTAACGTAGGCAGAGTCCAGACAAAGATTATTATTATGTTGAATACTTTGTATCAGTCACTTTTCTTTTTGCAGTGACTGTGATGTAAGAGTTGGCGCCAAACACTGGGCGGAGAAGGGTAAAACATTTAAAGTTGGGTGGAACAAAGAACTCTTGTGAATCAATTGGTGACATCAAGGCCTAATTTTGGTAATGGTCTCTGGGTTGATTTGAAAGAGCATCTGTTTGTGTTGTATTCTTACATTGCATGCAGGACAGAGGGATGGTTGTTTTTTATGTGGGTTTTTTTTCCAGTACATCACAAGAGCAGGCCTTTTGGCCCACAATGTCTGTGCCGAACATGATGCCAACACCATCATTTATCTACCTGCACATAACCCATATCCCTCCATTCCCCGCATATCCATATGCTATCCAAAAATATTTTAAATACCACTAATGTATCTGCTGCAACCACCACCCCTGGCAGCGTTTTTCAGGAACTCGGCACCCTCAGTTTAAAAAACATGTCCTGCACATCTCCTTTAAATTTTGCCCCTCCTCCTTAAAGCTACGCCCTCTAGTATTTATTTTTTTCATCCTGGGAAAAATATTCTGACAGTTTACCTTATCTACTTCTCTCATAATGTTATATATTTCTATCAGGTCTCCCAGCAACTTCTAGTGTTCCAAAGAAAAAAATTCAAGTCTGTCCAACCTCTCTCTGCAGATAATACCTCTTCATCCAGGTATCATTCCGGTAAATCTCCTCTGCACATTTTCCAAAGCCTGCACATCCTTCCAGTAATGAGGTACCCAGAACTGCACACAATATTCTAAATGTGGGCTAACTAAAGTCCTAGTTGCTGCATCATAACTTCCTAACTCTTATATTCAATGCCCTGACCTATGAAAGCAAGCATACAATAAACCTTCTTTACCACTCTACTTACATTGCCACTTTTAGGGAGCTATGGATTTGGACCCCAAGATCGCTCTGTACATCAATATTGTTAAAGATCAAGCTGTAAATTGTATATTTTCCTCTTCAATTTGACCTCCCAAAGTGCAACACCTCTGGGGCTGTAGAAAGCATCTTGTTTGGCAACATCTCAATGTGGTTTGGAAACAGCTCTGCCCGGGACAGGAAGGCTCTGCGGAGAGTAGTGCATTCGGCTGAACGCACAATGGGACCTACACTCGTCCCCCTGCAGGACCTATACATCAGGAGGTGCAGATCCAGAGCCAGCAACATTATGGGGGACCCCTACCACCCCAGCAACGGACTGTTCCAGCTGCTACGGTCAGGCAATAGACAATAGACAATAGGTGCAGGAGTAGGCCATTCAGCCCTTCGAGTCAGCACCGCCATTCAATGCGATCATGGCTGATCACTCTCAATCAGTTCCTGCCTTCTCCCCATACCCCCTCACTCCGCTATCCTTAAGAGCTCTATCCAGCTCTCTCTTGAAAGCATCCAACGAACTGGCCTCCACTGCCCTCTGAGGCAGAGAATTCCACACCTTCACCACTCTCTGACTGAAAAAGTTCTTCCTCATCTCCGTTCTAAATGGCTTACCCCTTATTCTTAAACTGTGGCCCCTTGTTCTGGACTCCCCCAACAGGCAAACGCCTCCGCTATCACGCTGTGAAAACAGAGAATGAAATGGAGTTTCTTCCCACAGGCCATCAGGACTGTTAACTCTTATATCACCAGGGACTAATTTACTGTATTCATTTATTTTTTGTGTTGTGTCTTTTTTTTTTCTGTTTTGTAGTTTTAGCACAATCCGCAGGCATTGCCACTTTCATTTCACTGCACATCTTGTATGTGTATGTGACAAATAAAGTAGATTTAACTTGACTTCCTCACAGTCCACAATCCCAGCAATCTGGGTATCATCTGCAAACTTACTAACCAACCCGTCTACGTTAACATGTAAGTCATTTACAACATTCACAACAGCAGCGGTCCCAGCACAGATCCTAGCAGAACCCCACTGGTCATAGACCTCCATCCACCACAACCCTCTGTCTTCTATTAGTAGGCTAGTTCTGAAACCATACAATCAAGTCACTATTACTCTTGTGGATCAGCCTACCATGGGGGGGGCTTTATCAAATGCATTACTAACATCCATGTAGTCTACATCCACTGTCCCCCCCTCATCAATCACCTTTGCCATCTCCTCAAAAAACTCAATCAAGTTAGTAAGACACCACCTGCCAGTCAGGCTGAGCTTTTTCAGTGATTATGGATCATTGTTTAACTTCTTGTGCAGCTGGGATCTTTTATCTTTCAGACGTGGATCATCTTCAGAAAATAAGGTCTTGATTTATACATGGCAATGCTCACAACTTCTGACATACTGTTGCAGCCATGGTAATTAAGAACATGGTTCGGATTATTTTCTGATCATTGGTGATTCTCAGGATATACTGTGTATTTTGGAGAATTGAGCAATGGTAATGACGGGGAACCTCAAGTAGAAATGATAAGACCTCCACTTGAGTCAGCCAACATTCTCATGTGCACGTTTGACGTGATTTTAACTCACTGCAGGCCCAATACAATGTAAAGATCTTGTTGCATTTAGATTTAGCTATTTTATTGCTCATGCCTGGAATTAGTGGAGACATCCAAAGTAAATTACAGGGGTGTAGAGAAAGCAAACACAATGCTGACATTTATTTCACCAGGGCTAGAATACAAAAACAGGGATGTAATGCTGAGGCTCTATAAGGGTATTGTGGGCAATTTTGGTCACCATATCTGTGGGAAGAATGTGCTGGCTCTGGAGTGGGTTCAGAGGAGGTTTACAAGAATGATCCCGGGAATGAGTGCGTTAACATAGAATGAGCATTTGACAGCACTTGGCCTGCACTCGTCGGAGTTTAGAAGAATGAGGGGGGACCTCATTGAGACATACCAAATAATGAAAGGCTTGAATAGAGTGGATGTGGAGAGGATGATTCCACTACTGGAAGAGTCTCGGACTAGAAGTCATAGCCTCAGAATTAAAAGACGTTCCAATAGGAAGGAAACGAGGAGGAATTTCTTTAGTCAGATGGTGGTAATCTGTGGAATTCTTTGCCACAGAAGGCTGTGGAGGCCAACTCAATGGATATTTTTAAGGCAGAGATAGATTGATTAGTATGGGTGTCAGGGTTTATGGCGAGAAGGCAGGAGAATGGGGTTAGGAGGGAGAGATAGATCAGCCATGATTAAATGGTGTAGTAGACTTGATGGGCCGAATGGCCAAATTCTGCTCCTATCACTTATGTCCTTTTGTCCATATGTAAGCCTCAACAGCATGTCAATGTCATGATGGCCCAACCGCTGCAGAACAGGCATGAGCACTGTTGAGGTTTAGGTTTATTGTTGTCACATGTTTCGAGGTACAGTGAAAAGCAATGTTTTGCATGCTATTCCAGTAACATCAGATAATATTACACATAAAGTTATCACAGATGCTGCCTGTCTGCTGAGTTCCTCCAGCACTTGTTTTTCTGTCAAAATTCCAGTATGTATATTCTCCCGCGTCTCCGATAGTCGTGTGATGGTCATGTTCTTCCGAAAAGACAGGCTTTGCTACTTTTGACACTCCACAAGTCTAATGTTGTACATTGGTGTCGACCAGTGTTTCCCAAAGTGGGGTATGCGTACCCCCAGTGGTACGCCAAAGGTCTTCAGGGGGTACGCGGCAATTTCCAGCTATGTACTACTGAAACATAGATTCATTATTGGAAAAAAATACTGTGGTTACAAATTATTTTATACATACATATTTGCAAATAAATTATATATTTGGTATGAATTCTCCTACTCAAGTTGTGATAGCTGCTGCATTTGGGTAGTTTGCAGACTCCCGCGCCACAACTCATAAATTTTCGTTTTTTCGTTTTGCGACAACTCATAAATCTTTTTTCTAGCCCTTAAATTCTCAGTTATGGATCATTGGTTAAAAACTGGGTGTATAAAACACACAAAAGAGAGCAATAAGGAAGATAGAAGATAGAAGTAGCCGCAGACAACGATATATCTGGACCATATGAGTGTAATGAAATTGAGAAGGGTATGTGTGCCACCTGGCATCTCTAACGGACCAACTAAGAAGATGGCGAAGAAACTTCGTACGTACGATGTAAATTACTTGAAATATGGATTTTCATGGACGGGAGATGAAGATGAACCGGCTCCATTATGTGTCATTTGTCATGAAATTTTAACAAATGAGAGTATGAAGCCTTCCAACTTGAAGCGCCATTTTGAATCGAAACACTGGGCGGCGCGGACTTGGTGGGCCGAAAAGGCCTGTTTTCGCGCTGTATATATATGATATGATATGATATGATATCGAATACAAAGACAAACCTGCGGAATTTTTTGGGAATAAACTTAAAGATTTTTTTAAAACTCAGAAAATAATGTGGGGCTTGACAGGAAGTGAGAATAAAAAACCTTATGAGCTTCATGTATGGTGTCACTCTTAATAGCGAAAAATGGCGCACCAGAGACAATTGGCAAAACTTTGGTCAAACCTGCAGCAAAGATAATGGCAGAAGTTATGATCAGAGATGACGCAAAAAGGTCTTTTGATCGTATTTGTCTCTCAAATAATACTGTTCATCAAAGAATCACCGAAATGGCTGAAAATATAAACCAAATATTATTGTCCGACATCCGTCAGAATCGTTATTATGCATTACAGGCGGACAAATCCTCTGACATTGCGGATTTTGCAAATCTTTTGGTGTTCATTAGGTATGAAAAAGACCAAAGATTTCATGACGACCTTTTATTTTGCCAACCTTTGCTAGAACATACAACTGGAGAAGAAATCTTTAACATTATGGATGAATTTATGCCACAAACCAAACTTGATGGAAGCGTTGTGTTGGAATGAGCACAGACTCATGGCCCAATGAACCATGGTCGGATGTAAGAAAGGGCTTGTTTCAAGGATTAAAACTATTGTACCAGATGCAGAATTGACACATTGTTGCATACGCAGCTTTGGCTACACATCTGATGTCTGCAGACCTAAAACAAGTTTGAGACGAAGCAGTGAAAATCATAAATTATATTAAAGGATGTCGGTTAAATGCCCAACTTTTCTCACAACTGTGTGAAGAAATGGGTTGTAATCATACCCAACTTCTATTCCATACCGAGGTTCTTTGGCTTTCTCGGGGAAAAGTGTTAACTCGTTTATTTGAACTACTGGAATGAACTACTGGTTTTTCTGAATGAAAGCTGTGAATTGAAAGAATGTTTACAAGACTGGAGATGGCTCTGACAATTTGCATATCTGGCAGACATATTTTGTGTTTTAAATAATCCTAATTTGTCCTTACAAGGCAAGGAAATTTCTATATTTTACATTCAAGATAAGGTGAGCGCCACGGTGGCTAAATTGAAGTTGTGGCAAAAGCGAGTTGTTAATGGAGAAATGGATACTTTTCCATCTCTTCATGAATTACAGACAAGTTCGAGCGAACAAATTGAAGACGGTGTGATGACAATTATAATACAGCATTTACAGAGTTTACAGATTAATACAGATGTATTTCCCTGAATTGCACATAGATATTGAGTGGATAAGATACCCATTCAACATCAATCAATCAGTGCCAAAAGGTCTGTCACAAACAGAAGAAGAACAACTGATGGATTCTTAAAAAACAAATATAAAGAGAAGACATTATCTTCATTTTGGTTACAAACACAAAATGAATTTCCAGAATTTCCAAACGCATACCTGTGTGAAGTTAGATTTTCGGCCCTTGTGGACATTAAGACGAAGAAGAGGAACCGCAAATTAGATGTTGAACCACAACTGAGGTTGAAATTAACAACTACAGAGCCAAATTTTGCCGAAATATTTTCCCAACATAAGCAATTTCATCCTTCACATTGATGATAAATTATTTTAATTTAAAATGTATTTAATGGATACTTTATTAATTTCAGTCTAGTAATTATACATTATATTATAGAAAACTTTTGTTTACATGCATACCTCAATCCAAAATAAAAATGTATGCAATTTTACAATGAAATACGATTGTTTTTAACGAGGGGTACAAGATGCTTACAAAAATTTACGAAGGGGTACACGGGTATCACAACTTTGGGAATCACTGGTGTAAATACTAGATCAGCATAGGATGGTTTTCAGACAATTTTAAAACGTCAAATCGTTCCAGTGATGATTTTATCATTTTTATTGGTAGAACATCTGTGAAAGAATGTGAACTCCATGTGAACAAAAGATCTAGGAAACAAGATAAAGATTTGGCCAATATACTGACTGTACTGTAAACAAAGTTTGTCACACAAACTGAGAGTGATTGTAAGCTGCAAATTCAGCTATATATATCAACAACATATTTTGCCATCATGCCAAGATTATACTGTTGTATAAGAAATGAAGTATTTTTTAAAGGAAATTAAGTTCTCAATGATTAGGATCAGTGTGGCCTCGTGCAGAGTTTGGAGCTTTGTTGCTGGCTGGTCAATGGGTTTATTGGAGGGAGTGGGTCCAGGAAACCATACAATATTTAATGTAAATAGACCAAGTTGGTGATAAATTTGTAGAAAACCTCTGGTTACAAAAACTATTCATACACTAATTATTAGCAGGATTATTGTCATGTGATGCTGGATTGTTGCCCTTGGTTAAGGACCACTTGCCTTTATCTGTTTAAGAGGAAAATTAAAGATCTCAAAACTCCAGCAGGTTCAACCTTGAATTTCCATTCAAATTTATCAAATCCAGGAAGAACGGTGGCAGTTCACAGCTAATTCCTGGTAGGATGGGACAAATTAATTGATTGATTGCAAGATACAGCATGGAAACAGGTCCTTCGACCCATTGAGTCCATACCAGTGATCACCCGTTCATACTGGGTTCCATGTTATCCCACTTTCACATCCACTCCCAATGCACCATAGGTAACTTACAGAGGCCAATTAACCCTACAAACCTGCACGTCTTTGGGATATGGGAAAAAACTGGAGCATGGCCACCAGGAGAATGTGCAAACTCACACAGACATCATCCGAGGTTGAGATTGCACTCAGATCTCTGGCGCTGTGAGGCAGCTGCTTGACCAGCAGCACTACTGTGCTGCCCATGTAGATGTATAAAAATAAACAAGATCCATGGCAGAGCTAACAGAACGATAAGCAGCAGTGGCTGACTGAAACGCGTGTCTCACAAAATGCAGAGTTGTGGCCTGTTCTCCATCAGGTTATTGTTCATCATTGAAGCCTTAAACTGGGATCAAAAGAATTGCAGACAAAATCAGACAGGTTGCAAAAAGATATGTGTAAGAAGGAACTGCAGGTGCTGATTCACACTGAAGATGGACACAAATTGCTGCAGTAACACAGCGGGTCAGGCAGCATCTCTGGAGAAAAGGAATAGGTGACGTTTCGGTTTGAGACCCTTCATCACACTAAGTGAGTGTTAGGGAGGGGGAAACTAGAGGTATGGGAAGGGACAGAACAGATCAGTGCCTGCATCGACGACATGGGAAAGGTGGAGCCCATAATGGTCTATTGTTGGCTGGTGATGAGGTGAATACAAACAGTGAAATTAGCAAGAGGACTGGGGTGGTGAAGGGACAGAGAGAGAGAGAATGCAAGGGTTACTTGAAGTTAGGGAAATCAAGATTCATGCCACTGGGTTGTAAGCTGCCCGAGCGAAATACGAGGTGCTGGTCCTCGAATTTACGTGTGGCCTTGCTCTGACAATGGAGGAGGCACAGAACAGAAAGATCAGTATGGGAGTGGGAAGGGGATTTAAAATGTTTGCCAACTGGGAGTCTTGCAAGAGAATATATAGCATTATGGCATCAGCATGTGGGCCTAGAACAGAAAAAGATGAGAAGCTAAAATATCACTGCAAGGATTAGTTTAGCAGAACTGATCTCAGGGTTTGGTGAAGATTGAGGCCAATGGAAGGAACCCTAAAATGGAAGCAGGATTGTATTCCATCTATTGGTTTGTTACATGTAAACCAGGTTTGTTTAACTATTAAATCTGTGAATTTGGTGAATCTGTGGAATTCTCTGCCACAGAAGGTAGTTGAGGCTAGTCCATTGCCTATATTTAAGAGGGAGTTTGATGTGGCCCTTGTGGCTAAAGGGATCAGGGGGTATGGAGAGAAGGCAGGTACGGGATACTGACTTGGATGATCAGCCATGATCATATTGAATGGCGGTGCAGGCTCGAAGGGCCGAATGGCCTACTCCTGCACCTATTCTCTATGTTTCTATGTTACTTTAAGGTTGGTGAGGTCAATGTTATCTTAAGCTGTGTCACACGTTAACAGCAACATTTTATGTACCATGCTTCCGTTCAACTTGAAGAATCTGCTGCTACAATAAAATCACGTTCCCTCGATGTTCCTTCGGGTTCATGGAATACTGCCAGCACAGTTACACAAAGAACCTCATCCAGGAAATGCCCGATAAAATTTCAGTAATAGTATCAACAGATCTGGGAAAGGTTGTTTCACTCTGGGTAAAATAGTTTTAAAAACATGTAATGCTGAAAATAACAATGGTGTGGGTCAAAGCTTTAGGCACATGAATCTTTGTAATAGTGAAGCTCAAGAGTGTATCATTGTCGTATCAAAACAGAACAATGAAATTCTTATTTACGAATGCATAACAGGTCTACAAACACAGTCCTCATACTTAGCATAATTTTTTTTTAAAGTTCAATAAATTAAAAACACAAATATTAGTACAAAGGAGACTGAACTCAGTGCAACCAAGGCAGTTGTTAGATCATAACCCGTGCCTGCCTTCTCCCCATATCCTTTGATTTCACTAGCCCCTAGAGCTCTACCTAACTCTCTCTTAAATCCATCCAGTGATTTGGCTTCCACTGCCCTCTGTGGCAGAGAATTCCACAAATTCACAACTCTCTGGGTGAAAAGGTTTTTTCTCACCTCAGTTTTAAATGGCCTCCCCTTTATTCTAAGACTGTGGCCCCTGGTTCTGGAACTGTGGCCTGGAAGCAAGTTTTCCATGTTGGTGAAAATGGAAATGTCCTGAAAATAGTTATCTTATACATATTTTATCACAAAACAATTATCTAATTTAATTGCATAAGGCATATTTGAATTTGTATCCACCATACTTTTAGGAGCACATTCTTCTTCATAAATGTTTGCTGCATAAATATCTTTTTCTTCATGCCATTCTGAATCTTTTGCTAATCACCATGTCAATGTCCTTTGGTTCTTACCCCTTCATTATTGGGAACATTTTTTCCATTTATCCTATCTAAACTAAGAGTTTATACTTATATCAAATCAAATCCTCGTAAACTTCATTTTTCCAAGGAGAAGTCTCCCCCTTTTGCCAACAATCCTTCACCAACTCCCCACCCCCACCCCCCTCCTTACCCCAACTCTGTTGTCCATCCTTGTAACTGCAATTCCTTATCCCTGAACTATTCTGGTATTCTAGTGAACTTCTGTCCATGAACCCAGTGAAGGGCCTTTGCATCCTCTCTGAAGTAGAGCAATCATTACTGGAGCAATGCTCGGATGATGTTGTAACCAACCATTATATAAAGGTTCAACAAACCATCTAAGCTCTTGTCCTGCATCTATTTAATGAAGCCCAAGATCCATATGTTTAATTAACTGCTTTCATACCAGAACAGAGCTAATTCCAAAAAGAATATGATTAACATGATTTGAACCATTGGTGATGTCGCTTTGAGTCAGATTATTAACTCCTTATATCAATGCACGGTATCCCAAGCAAGCCATGTCCATTTTAAAGTAGAAAACGAGGCTGTATTAACAGCAACAAAAAATGTTGTTTTGAGATTCTGGCGGAATTAACCAGGACAAATTTATGATTGGTTATGATGACAAAGACCATAATTTGTTAGTATTTGTACTTGGACTATGACAATCTGGTACCTCCTATAACAAGGCATCCAGTTACTGAAGCAATTTTAAAATGCTCACAGCTAAAGGTTGCTGAAAACAACTACTCCTGATGATGAGCATGCAAATCCCCTAACTTTGTTCGTTGCCCACAGCCACTTTACATGAAATGTTCAGGAATATTCAAACACACTCAAGTATTTTTCTCAAAAAAATTTATAAACTGCATCAAACATTAGACTTGTAAAAAAAATATATCGAAACAGTATCATTTATTAAGCTAAAGCTATGATCACAAGTCAACTATTTCCAGCAAGCGGGTTTTTATATTTGTTAATCCTTGTTAACTGAGATGTAAGAGAACGCCAAATATTCAAGAAACTGCAAATGTGCTGACTGATATGTAGTCTCATTAAGCTCAAGTAATGTGAGTGCCACTGAGTAAGCACACCCTTCACAGGGTTCATCTGAAGACCAGGCAAGTCTCTGCAGGTCCCAGAGTTTATCCAAAATAGTTGCAACAAAAATACATCTTTTCATTTTATTACTCCCTAGAGTAACTGCTTTCATGTGTCTTCTGATAGGCTTCACAGATCGTTATTTGTGATTAGCATTAATCCATGACATTTTTTTAAATCAAATTCCAGTTTAAAAAAAAAAATTCACTCAGGGTTTGGAAGGGAAATTATCAGGATGACTGTGCGCTCACTTTTCCACTTTTTTTTCCGGGAAAACCAGCCACAGTGGGAAAAATATTGAATCTTTAGCATCAACGCCAACTGAAGTGTCTTTAAAACCATCTGCCTTGCTTGATGAGTGCAGTTTATAGAATCTGGAATTGAAACATAGAGATTACTAGCAGTTGTTAAATCTGCATTTGTGCTCCATAACAACAGGGAGTTTTTTCCCTGTAAGAAATGAATTACCAGTGGTACCGAGAGAGAAACAAATAGCTGTGGAGTTTTCCAAATGTTTTATGGATGCATTAAAACACAAGGGACATGGAGAAAGGTTCACTTGATGAAAAGGCATAGAGTACTGGAAATTCCTAACTGTGATCTGGGAGCTATTGAAAAAAAAACCCCTCCTTCTGAAATATTTTCTGAGGATTACATTGTTTTAGATTTCATAAATATCTTGGATTTTAACTTTAAATTCTTTTAGTTATTTTAAAAGTGGCAAATGGGTACAGGGGTCAATCCTTGAATCTGGAGATGGTAAAAGAGGTGAGGAGCAGGGGGAAAGCAGAAAGATGCAGCGGTGAAATATGGCATCCTGCAGAAGGATCTGTTTTCTCTCCTTATTGGACACCCTTATGTCCCCATTTCATTTCTAGCCTTTGTTCCTTACTCAATCCATCTTAAAACCCCCCTTCACCCGTATCCATCTATCGCTTGCCAGGAAGATGCTGGAGTAACTCAGCGCGTCAGGCATCATCTCTGGAGAAAAGGGCAGGTGATGAAAAGGTACAGAACAAATCAGAGCCATCTTTCACTTGCCAGGCTTTGTCCCTCATGCTCCATTCGATCCGAAGAATGGTTCGGATCCAACATACTGCCCATTCCCTTCACAGATGCTGCCTGACCACCGAGTTACTCCAGTAGTTTGTGTTTTGCAGAAGAAACTACAATATCGAGAAAGCATTGCCCCTACAGAAACAATGCTTTTTAGAGCACATATTTAGCCGATAATAATTCTCAAAAGCTAGTATTTTTTAGTATTTGCTTTGCAGCGTAATGCACATGGACCTTCAGAATGATAGAATGTAGTTTTAATGTTCCAAGATCTGTGCTGGAAGGAGGCACGGAATATTGCAAAGAAAATCTGGAAACTACAACTGTGCAGAGCCTTAGAAACACAGAACATAGAAACATAGAAAAATAGGTAGTAGTCGGCCATTTGGCCCTTCGAACCAGCACTACCATTCAATATGAATGCAGTAGGACCTCCTTGCTCCGAAACTCAAATCCTCTCGCAATGAAGGCCAACATGCCATTAGCTTTCTTCACTGTCTGCTGTACCTGCATGCTTACTTTCAGTGACTGATGTACAAGCACACCTAGGTCTCGTTGTATCTCCCCTTTTCCTAATCTGACACCATTCAGATAATAAACTGCATTCCTGTTCTTGCCACCAAAGTGGATAACCTCATATTTATCCACATTATACTGCATCTGACATGCATCTGCCCACTTACCTAACCTCTCCAAGTCACCCTGCAGCTTCATAGCATCCTCATCGCAACTCACACTGCCACCCAGCTTTGTGTCATCCGCAAAATTGGAGATGTCACATTTAATTCCCTCGATTAAATTGTTAATATATATTGTAAATAACTGGGTTCCCAGCACCGAGCCTCGCAGCACTCCACTAGTCACTGCCTGCCATTCTGAAAAGGACCCGTTAATTCCTACTCTTTGCTTCCTGTCTGCAAAACAGTTCTCTATCCATGTCAATACCCCACCCTCAATACCATGTGCTCTAATTTTGCACACTAATCTCTTGTGTGGGACCTTGTCAAAGGCTTTTTGAAAGTCCAGATACACCACATCCACTGGTTCTCCCTTATCCATTCTACTTGGTACATCATCAAAACATTCCAGAAGATTAGGCAAGTATGATTTCCCCTTCATGCTGACTTTGACCGATCCTGTTACTGCTTTCCAAATGAGCTGCTATAACATCTTTAACAATCGACTCAAGCATCTTCCCCACCACCGATGTAAGGCTAACTGGTCTATAATTCCCCGTTTTCTCTCTCCCTCCTTTCTTTTAAAGTGGGATTACATTAGCTACCTTCCAGTCCACAGGAACTGATCTGGAGTCGAGGGAACTGGAAAATGATCACCAATGCATCCACGATTTCTAGGGCCACCTCCTTGAGTACTCTGGAATGCAGACCATCGGGCCCTGGGGATTTATCTGCCTTCAGTCCCAACAGTTTACCTAACAACATTTTGTGACTAATGTGGATTCCCTTCAGTTCCTCCCTCCCAATCGATCCTCAGTCCACCAATCTTTCTGGGAGATTGTTTGTGTCTTCCTTAGTGAAGATAGAACCAAACCACTCATTTAACTCTTCTGCCATTTCTTTGTTTCCCTAAAAATTCACCAGCCGTCTATGTGTCTGTGCCAGAGATTATGGAGCATTGTCCGAGACGTGTGAATGGATCATTGGGCCATTTTCTTAGACAAATAATGGATAGTGTATTGGGCTTGGAGAGAAAGGGTGGGAAAAACAAAGAATGTAAGGGAGGGGAGAAATGTATTTTCAGGATTGTTTATGGATATATAAACATTTATGTGCACATACACGATGCAAGTAGCCAGGCATTCAGCATTTGCCTGTCTGCTTCTGACAGTCGACTTTAAAGTGACTAAAGCCAGACTCAGGGAAAAGGCACTGCTCTACAGTGAAGATACATCAACTTGCCATTAACTTCAGTATTTCCTGGCCATGTGAACATACTGATAGACAGCTGACTGTAGGTGCAGATAAAGTTAAATGAATTGAGTGAACTCTCCCAAATTGGGGCTTCGAAAGTTTATATTTCCCTACAGCTTTGATGGTAAAGTCTGACACTTTTTCACAAACAATGCAAATCCTACTTTAAAAAGCCTGGGTAAAGCCTTCACAATCTTCCATTGTCTTTAGAGACATGATTTTAATAGGATTCGTCCCCAGATTGAGACTGCAGAATTGTGGGTCTGAAGAAAGGCCTCGACCTGAAACATCACCTATTCCTCGCCTCCAGAGATGCTGCCTGACCCGCTGAGTTACTCCAGCTTTTTGTGTCTATCTTCGAATTTACAGCAATGTTTGGATCTTTCTTATTATTCCATATGACCTTCAATATTCTGTCTTCCACCACACCAGATAAAACATCAATGCTCATGTACAAACTATTCTGTCCTTGGATCGAAGCCAATCTTGATTATAACGTCAGGTGCACCTGCAGAATCGTGGCAATCAAAGAGCACCTGCAAGAACTCAGAAAGTAACTGTGCGAAGGTTTTACATCTTAACTCAAAGACAATGGACGGATATAATTAGAATCTCAATGTACACCATCAGCCTGCAATAGAATTTTTAAGTTGTATCATGAGTCCGTTTATTCTGTGAAAGAGGGCACTGTGCAAACACATCGTGGTGACGACAGCATTACAGGCCAGAGAGTTAACATTTATAATCCTCTCTAACTGTTCTGTCACTGGGATTTAAAGAAGGGAAGAGGATAAAGTAGAAATGGTGTAACTGTGAACCCGATGCAAATATTATCAGAAAACTATCTAGAATTATTTTCTGTTTAAGAATAGTCTAATTTTCCCACCTGTAGGTACATGTTTAAATATAAAATTTACACAGCTGCCTGTGTAATCCACCCATTGCAGGATACATGGAGACTCCACGTCTCAGCGCCCGGTGCGACTCGGCCGCGGGGACTTCCATCTCCTTGCGGGGACTGTGCGGGGACTGTGCGGGTCGGTCGGGGACGAGCTGTCTGTCCGTGGGCGTGGGGAAGAGAGTGGAAGTTTTGTTGCCTCCATCACAGTGAGGGGGTGTTTGGAGTCACTGTGATGGACGTTATGTGTTGGGGTCATGTGTCTTGTGTTCTTTTTTTGTGTGTGACTGCTATGTAGTTTCGTTCGGTACCTTGGTACCGAATGACAAATAAATCTCTGTTGTTGAACTGGTAGACCCCAGTTGCATTGCACCGCCAAGTCCAAAAGTCACTCTTGATAGAAAGAGTATATTAGAAACCTCAAGGCATAGTGCCATATTGGAATAATGTTATTGTCACTCTCCAAGAACTGATAATGTGCTCTATATTGTTATGATTACTGCAGATAATATGGTAATTACTGCTCAAGGAAATCAACTTTCCACAGGAATAGAACCTTAAAAAAACTTTTTGTACTGTTGCCATGACAACATTTCATACCTTGGACACATATTTTCAGACTCCAATTCCTATCAAACACAAATGGTACTAATTGTTGGCCTTAAGCCATTTGATATGTCAAATATGAAAAATTCATGTTCCTGGTGACAGAAGCAGAGATATCAGAGATGACATCATTGCCGTTCCCCTTTCCAAGTTCAACACACTTTTTATTTTCTCTCACTTGTGGTTTTTTCCCTCCCAATGCGATTTCTCCTCAAGAAACAAGGTAGGCCAGACCACCAATTCTGCTAAGGCTCTTAACAAACAATTTTATATAAAACAGAACCATCCCCTAAGAGAATATCCCTCCATCAATGCTTGGTTGTAATAAAAGAGCTTTTAAAATGTCCAACGGGTTAGTCTACTACAACAGCATCTAAGAACTAGCAGATTCAACACTACTCAGTTTTAAATAGTGATCATAAGGTAACTCAAGTTAGGAAGCATCTCTGGAGAACATGGATAAGTGACATTTGTAATGGACCCTTCTTCAGACTGATATCACTGATAAAGGTGTTGCTCTGCATTAATCTATCTACAAACTAATTTGTTTGTTTGTTTGTTCCTAAACTACAGCCAAAATGGTACATGATAGCGCAACAATTTTATGCCCACCTTACTCACCGTCGTCCCTTTGGTGCTAATGGAAGATGTTTCATTGAAATCGGTGTTATATTTTTAAAGTTATTCATATTTTAAGAATAAGGGGTAGGCCATTTAGAGCAGAGATGAGGAAAAACTTTTTTAGTCAGCGAGTTGTGAATCTGTGGAATTCTCTGCCTCAGAGGGCAGTGGAGGCCAATTCTCTGAATACATTCAAGAGAGAGCTAGATAGAGCTCTTAAGGATAGCGGAGTCAGGGGATATGGGGAGAAAGCAGGAACGGGGTACTGATTGAGAATGATCAGCCATGATCACATTGAATGGCGGTGCTGGCTTGAAGGGCCGAATGGCCTACTCCTGCACCTATTGTCTATTGTCTATTTAAAGTTTAAACTATCTCCTAGGGAGGGGGGCGAAGGGAGGGAGAGAAGGGAGGGAGGGGGAGGAGGGAGGATAAGGGTGATTGAGAGGGATGGAATGGGGGGAGGGGAAGGGGAGGAGAAGGGTGGAGGGGAGGGGAGGGGGAGGGGGAGCAGGGAGGTGGAGGAGGAGGGAGAGGGAGGTGGATGGAGGGGGTGGAGGGAGGGGGGCAGGGAGGGGAGGGGGAGGAGGGAGGGGAGGAGATAGGGAGGGGGAGGGGAGGGGGAGCAGGGAGGTGGAGGAGGAGGGAGGGGAGGAGGAAGGGGGAGGGGAGGGGGAGAGAGATGGGGAGGGGAGAGGAGGGGAGAGCAGGGAGGTGGAGGAGGAGGGAGGGGGAGGGGGGAGGGTAGGGGAGAGCAGGGAGGTGGAGGAGGAGGGGGGAGGAGGGAGGAGCAGGGAGGGGTAGGGGGGTAGGAGAGGATGCTGCACCAATGCAGGAGAGGTTTGGGCCCAACGGGTCCACTTGGTCTAGTGGCATTTAAATATCATCAGAATAGGCTTTCTATGAAACAGTGTTTTTCATCAAAATCATCTAAATTTACTAAATTTTGAAATGCGATGGGAAGTGCTTTGTTGGTTGTCTTGGCCCTGCATCTGTAGACTGTCAACATGTGGGTTTTTTTGACAACCAAAAAAAACTTGGCTGTTCTAAACTGACAATAATGTGGTGAGTGATGGCCTTTGAAACAATAACAACTGACTGCACTGATTTAATGCCTGGTTTGATAGCCGTGGACTTTGTTACCACTCTCGGACTATGGGCTACAGTTCGAACAATATTTTGTGGTGGCTGTAATTGTCTAAAGTCCTTGGATGCCATTTCCATCAAAGCAGCAATTTTACATGAAAGTTTGAATGTGATTTTTTGCTTGCCCAACAGCTTTGATCTTCCAGTCAACAAATAAATCGGTTGTCTGTCAGTGTCTAAAAATGCACCAATTTTTTGATGCAAGCATAAGTTCTTTAACGAAACAATACACTCACTAATTGTCTCACCCTACTTTTGACATCTAAACTTATCGCTTTTAGCATTTTCTCACAATCTTGTATTAAATTTATGTTTCAGTTTCTGCATAATAGCTTTAAAAAAAACTTGTTTTGCCATGCAAAGTACAGGAAGATTTCTTCATTTCCACTGACCCATTCATTATCTTGAGTACTACTTTCTTGCTATCACATATCACACTTTTGGGTCTTCATTACATCACCACCTTCACTTTAAAGAACATGTCTAATTGTTCGATGAGCTCAGTCAAACATACTGAACATCTTGATACAGCCCATTGAGACAATTATGTAGTCCCACACATAGTCAAAAGTCACATAGCAACATAGGGTGGCACGGTGGCGCTGTGGTAGAGTTGCTGTCTTGCAGCGCATGCAGCACCGGAGACCTAGGTTTGATCCCAACTACAGGTGCTGTCTGTATGGAGTTTGTACGTTCTTCCCGTGACCGCACGGGTTTTATCCGAGATCTTTGGTTCCTCCCACACACAGGAATGTAGGTAAATTGGCTTGTCTCCTAGTGTGTCTAGGATAGTATTAATGTGCGGGGATCACTGGTTGGTGCGGATTCGTTGGGCTGAAGGACCTTTTCCCGCGCTGTGTCACTAAACTAAACTAAACTAAACATTTATGCATGGGATGGTCATTGATGAAGCCTTTGGCATTATGACTCCTTGTCCTATATCCCCTTGTTGCAACGTGCCTTTGATGAACAAGGTTCCATGTGAGTGGTTGCAGGGAAACACCTCAAAATATGATGCTAGAAAATCACTTAAAATAGCCAGTGAGAATCATGAATGTCGTCAAAAATCATGAAAATAAATTCCACGAGAGCATTTGTTGTTCATGTTCATAAGTTCTAGGAGTGGTTTTAGGCCTTTCGGCCCATCAAGTATATTCCATCATTCCATCATAGCTGATCTATCTTTCCTTCTGGGTGGCACGGTGGCGCAATGGTTGAGTTGCTGTCTTGCAGCGCCGGAGACACGGGTTCGATCCCGGCTACAGGTGCAGTCTGTACGGAGTGAGTACATTCTCCCTGTGACCTGCATGGGTTTTCTCCGAGATCTTCGGTTTCCTCCCACACTCCAAAAACATACAGTTATGTAGCTTGGTGTGTGTGTAAATTGTCCCTAGTGTGTGTAGGATAGTGTTAATGTGCGGGGATCGCAGGTTGGCATGGACTCGGTAGGCCGTAGAGCCTATTTCCGCGCTGTATCTCTAAACTAAACTAAACTAAACCCCATTCTCCTGCCTTCTCCCCATAATCCCCTGATACCCTCACTCATCAAGAATCTAGAATCTGCCAATCTCCAACTAATCAAGAATCTGTAAATCTCCGTCAATTTATCAATGTCGCCAAATTGTTTTATGTCTTCATAAATGCACAGAAGCTCAGCATACTTTTATCGAAAGGGGTAGTGGTTTATTTGCAGGCAAACCACAACCTACATACAGGTTGAGATTTTAAGCTTCTGTTACAGACTGGGTTTATTAGTCATTGTTACATTGTCGCAATGCAGGACGCCAAAAGATTCTGCTTGCCCACAGGATCCCAGGATGTCTACATGCATAAATATACAGATTGGCGCACTGTTGTAAGAAAATAACAATTTATACCAGCATAGGACAGCACTGTTGATATTTTATGGACTCCAATTCCAGAAGTTTGAACTGTTCAAAATTTAATGCCAAGAGTTTTGCTTAAGTTGAGGCTGGGAAGAAGAGCATTTTAAAATGAATTTAACTCCCTATAAAGGAATATTTGCATTAAACTATATTACTGGGTTGTGTGACTCCTGTGCATATTTCCCATCTGACTTCAGCTTCATTGCTTCATTTTCATTACATGCCATTTTTATGTGAAAGATAAGGCCGCCAAGCCTTCAATTGATCTGACGGAGAAAGAAATTCAGAATTCTCCAACATTTGGATCAGCTATTCATTGAGGGCAGAGAAAGCTGGAGTCCATAAAGAGTTCAAGCCCTAGGAGTGATGAAGCTAAACTCACTGTACATTCTGTCAAGCAGGGAACAGCCAGCTCTAAAGAGAAGGGAGCAGGGTCATTATGCAGCAAACGTCATTACTGAGTACAAGTTGAACTTCTGCTAGAACACTTAGCCATGTTCTGTTAGGTATTGTGGTTATCAGCGTGTACAAGTACAAACTGCTTGTTAGCTGTTGCCACCATCCTCCAAGTAACCTCTTCTAAAATGTAAGCCTTTTTTGAAGTATCACTATAAATAATGCCCAAAAATGTGTTTTACATTCTCCCTCCCCTTATCTTTTCCACAAAGCTGATTACTTTATCTAATCAAATTTCTGAAGGAGTTGGGTTATTGTCATGAATGATGCACCCAGTGACGCGCCTAAGTACTCATTGGAGTGTGACAGAGCTTCGGAGCACACTGCAAAAGACAAGTTCAACACAGCACTCTATCATGTTAAAGTGTCTCATATCTGCTCCCAGAATGAATTACATTTGATAAAGCATTTACCCTGTATTTGTTTCTCTACATTTAACGTGCTGTTGATATTTAATTACTTAGTATAACGGCAAACTATAACTTTTCTCAATAATTGGCATCCCCCTTGCTGCTTATAAAATGTTGATGCCAGAATTTTAAACAGACTGTAAAATTGAACTACAGGTGATCTGATTAAGATTATATTGGGTCTAGTGAAAGGGCAGTGGTGGGAGTATGAGAATGCTTAAAAATTAAATTAAATGTTGCGCTCTATGTTTCCTCCCATTTCCCTGATGCCCCTCGTTGCCTTTTCCAATCGAATACCCGATGGAATTTGGCATAGCTAAGACATATTCATGAATATAGCCTAACAAACAGTATTTTGAGAGTCAAGCACCAGGAGTGTCTTATTGTCATATGCCCCAAAACGGAACAATGAAATTCTTACTTGTGGCAGCGTGTAGACATAGTACTTTGTAAACACCATAATAAATGACAAAAAGAAGTTCAGTGTATAGTAAACCAAACAATAACAGTGCAAAGTGTGCAAAATACACACTTTGTTTAGAAGGATGAGAGGGGATCTTATCGAAACGTATAAGATTATTAAGGGGTTGGACACATTAGAGGCAGGAAACATGTTCCCAATGTTGTGGGAGTCCAGAACCAGGGGCCACAGTTTAAGAATAAGGGGTAGGCCATTTAGAACAGAGATGAGGAAAAACTTTTTCAGTCAGAGAGTTGTGAATCTGTGGAATTCTCTGCCTCAGAGGGCAGTGGAGGCCAATTCTCTGAATACATTCAAGAGAGAGCTAGATAGAGCTCTTAAGGATAGCAGAGTCAGGGGGTATGGGGAGAAAGCAGGAACGGGGTACTGATTGAGAATGATCAGCCATGATCACATTGAATGGCGATGCTGGCTCGAAGGGCCGAATGGGCTACTCCTGCACCTATTGTCTATTGTCTATTGTCTATAAAATAGTACTGAGCAGCCTTGAAGTGCTCCCCTGCTGATGATAATTGAGCAGGAACTGCAGCGAATTAAACAAGAACGAGTCGCACCATGACCACTCCCTCTTCTCCCCTCTCCCATCAGGCAAAAGGTATAGAGATGTGAAAATGCACACCTCCAGATTCAGGGCCGATTTCTTCCCAGCTGTTATCAGGCAACTGCATCATCCTACCACAACCAGAGAGCAGTCCTGAACTCCTGTCTACCTCATTGGTGACCATCGGACTATCCTTGATCGGATTTTGCTGGCTTTAACTTGCACTAAACGTTATTCTCTTATCATGTATCTATACGCTGTAAATGGCTCGATGGTAACCATGTATTGTCTTTCCACTGACTGGATAACACGCCACAAAAGCTTTTGACTGTATCTCGGTACATATGGCAATAAACTAAACTAAACTGCTGCCAATCGCACGGATTGTGGTCTGTTGATGAGGAAGTCAAGGATCCAGTTGCAGAGAGATGTGCAGAGACCCAGTTCTATGAGCTTGGCAACCAGTTTAAAGAGGATGATTGTGTTGAACGCCGAGCTGAAGTCTGTGAACAACAGCCTGATGTGTATGTGGTTTTATTGTCCAAGTTGTCCAGTGCAGAGCGTAAAGCTAACAATATCGCATCCACTGTTGACTTGTTGTGGTGGTAGGCAAATTGTTCTGGGTCCAGGTTCTTGATGAGGTAAGAATTGATATGGGCCATAACCAACCTGCCAAAGCACTTTATCACCACAGATGGTTGTGCCACCAGTCAGTAGTTCTTGAGGCATGTCCCCTTACTCTTCTTGGGCACTGGTTTTATTGAAGCCCTTTTAAAGCAGGTGGGAACTAAACTTGATTACAAAGTAAACCTTTCATGACTACTGTCTCTGACTATCAAAGCACAAACGTAATTTCGTTCTTCAGTATTATGATTAGAAAATTGTGCTCTGGCATTCCAAGCCTCTCTCCTTCCCACCCCGGTCACAAAATCACAATATTCATTTTGCATTCAATCCAATTCCAGTGCAAGAAGCCACGCACCTCCCTGCCCCAACAATCTCTCAACCTGCCCTTTGGCCTGATAGCTCATCATCCCGGCCTTATCTAGCTGGTCTACACAATAGCATTACTGTCCTTCTGATTTTTGGTTGGATTAGACAGTTTAGGTTTTAGAAACATAGAAAAATAGTTGCAGGAGTAGGCCATTCGGCCCTTCGAGCCAGCACTGCCACTCAATATGATCACGGCTGATCATCTAAAATCAGTACCCCGTTCCTGCTTTTTCCCTATATCCCTTGATTCCTTTAGGCCTAAGAGCCAAATCTAACTCTCTCTTGACCAGGCTTGACTAGTGGGTTTTACTAGGCTTTTGAGATTATTCTAAATCAATATCAAATTCCTGAAGACTTCCATTTACAGAAACAGAAACTCATTCATTTCAGTTCCCCATGATGCATTAAATATTAATAAACAGTAATTATTGTCTGCCAATAACAAAACAAAAATCAGAATTCAAGTTACAACCACCCCAGTTCCCATGTTTCCATCCTGTGTTGTACCCAGTCAAGGATGCAATGAAAGATTCAGCCTTAATGAACAAAGGTACCTTGAATTCAAAATTTTCACTAATTTACTTAAATGGATAGGGATTTAATCGACAATGACCCTGAAATGTGCTTTGAAATTTAGAGGTATGTGTGAAGAATAAAATATTTTAATATGTTGAATGGCCCCCTGGAAAACAAAATATAAGCATAAAACCATAGAAGTATAGTATAGTCTTTTTGCTGATGATAGCATGCAAGGAAAACAAAGCTTTTCACATTACCTTGGTACACGTGACAATAATAATAAACTAAACTAAGCTAAACAGATCAGGCAGGAGTGAAGAGATTGAGTTGAGTTGAGTGAGTGGGCAGATGCATGGCAGATGCAGTGTAATGTAGATAAATATGAGGTTATCCACTTTGGTGGCAAAAACAAGGAGGCAGATTATTATCTCAATGGTGTTGATTAGGTAAAAGGGAAGTGCAACGAGATCTGGGTGGCTTTGCACACTAGTCACTGAAAGTGAGCGTGCAGGTAGAGCAGGCAGTGAAGAAAGCTAATGGCATGTTGGCCTTCACAACGACAGGATTTGAGTATAGGAGTAAAGAGGTCCTTCTGCAGTTGTATAGGGCCCTGGTGAGACCACATCTGGAGTATTATGTGCAGCCATGATCACAATAAATGGCGGTGCTGGCTCGAAGGGCCAAATGGCCTCCTCCTGCACCTATTTTCAAAAAAGGTGCCAAACTGTTACTGTATCAGGTTGGTGACCATTTATCAAAACTGGACAAGTGAAGATTAAGATCTTTGAAAAATGTTCGGAAGCAGGGAAAGGATGGAGAGAGGTGTGGGAGGGAGCGAACAAGGACAGGGAAGGACAGTGAGGAGGTGTGTCAAAAAATGAAATGTTCAGGAGATTAAGTCGGAAAATGGATGATGGTCAAAGGCAAAGCATGGTCGTAATGGGACAAGTTGGTCTCGAGGAATGCAGGGCAGCAGCAGAAGCATTGGCCCAAATAATCCTGGCACTCAGTAATTTAAACTGTAGGCAGTCTTCAAGCTACAGGCAGTGAGTCTGAGGCCAAAGGCCTTGCGACACTGTCACCAAGTTAACCTGGGATCACTCAGATCCTGTACCAGATTAGACCTGGCACAGGATCTCAGATCCCATTGATTTCAAAGTGGATTTTAGACATTCAGATCAGTAGATGAAAATTAAGGTACTTCCTTTCATTTATCTTGCTTCAGTTTAATGTTTTTAAATTACCTCTAAGCACTTATGTGTTTTTTTAAATTTTAATATATGATTTTTTTATTTTTAACGTAATTGGTTCAAATGACTCTGGATAGCATTTAATTAAAAAGATAGTGAAAGATTTGTCAGGTGGCACAGCTTTGCCTTCTGCCAGGGGCTATCCGGAGCAGAGGCCTCTGCTCTTGGCCACATACCACCAGTTGATATCTGGACCTTGCTGCCAGACCGAAGGGGCAGAGGGTCATTGTCATTGGGCCACCAAATCTGGCGCAGTTAAGTGTGGCCAAGCAAGAATTGTTGATGCTCATCCCGGGCTACCCGTTAACATAGAAAATAGGAGGCCATTCGGCCCTTTGAGCCAGCACCACCAACAGTTATCCTGCTCATAATCTAATATTTTTGTTATTTCATTGTTGAGTCTGAATGCTTGTGGTGTTGCAGATTGGAAGATGAGGTACTGTTTCTGGAACTTCCACTGAGTTTCTTTGGAAAAGTGTCGGAGATAGGGAACAATGTGCAGAATTCAATTGTGGGTCAGTGGAGAATCAAGGAGAATGGTGCCTGTAGGCTTTGTATAATGATTTCAGACTGAAAGGAAGCAGTTCACAAGAGAGTTATCCAATGTCCAATTAATCTACTCATTGCAGAAGAGACTACATACAAAACAGTGACTAAAGCACACTAAATTGAAGAGGCACAATGAAATGGGTGTTTCGTCTGGAGAGAGGTCTTGAAATGGGGGAGGAGAGCCAGGAAAAGGACAGGAAGACTAGAGGTAAAAGGACAAATCTGATCAGCACGTCCATAGGAAGTGTTGGGGTGGATTGTGGAATCAACTTGGATATGTCGAAACGAGGCAATGTATCTGGTGCTGGCACCACGTTGGAGATGGAGAAATGCCAGAGACTGGCATGTTGGAGGTAGGTGCATGGTGAGGAGTGAGGACAAGGCGAGCCCTGTCATGCATTTGGAGGGACAGCGAAAAGTGTGTGAAATGAGGGTGAACCTATTGTGGATTCTGTCATCCACTCACTTTGAGCTGAAATTAAATCCGTCATCCAGTTTTAAACCAGAAGAGCGTGGGCATGCAGCCAGAGGAGGAATGAAATCCTCCAGCCTTTTGTGCTGCAGAGTTGATGGTAATCAGCACAAGTAAAATAAAGCACTGACAAAGTCTGAACATGTCAAGCTTATGTGCTTTGGGGTATTACTCAAAAGCACTTTCCCACAGCTCAGAGATTTGCTGAGGCAGCCAGAAGATATCTGGTCTTGGTACTTTACGTATAGCAACAGAACACATTAACAAAAGGGCAGGATCTGGGAGTACAATTGAGGAAAGATACCAATTTCTGGTAACATTAGGCAGTAATACTTGTTACCAAAGGTCCTCTACATAAGATGTGAAAGACTGTCACAGTAGTATCCAATTCACCCAGCACGGTGTATATTTACAGTGACCCTCAGTGAAGCAGACCATTCATTGAAAACATCACTGACCCATATATGAGTCAACAATTTGCATGATGCAAGTTAACAATTGTCAAAATGAATTTAAACTTAGGTGTATGGTCACCACACCACCATGAATAGGTGACATTTTGGGTCAAGACCCGTCTTCAGATTCAGTCTGTCAGTCTGAAGATGGGCCTTGAGCCGAAACGTCACCTCTCCATGTCCTCCAGAGATGCTGCCTGAGCTACTGAGTTACTCCAGCACTTTGTGGGGAGTAACTCAGCACGTCAGGCAGCATCTCTGGAGAACATGGAGAGGTGGTGTTTCAGGCCAAGAACCAGGAGTGTGTGATTGGAGTTGCCTGCCGTGCTGGAGAGAATGGACTTCAACCTCTGTGCAATGCCAGGTGCCAAATTGGCTTATTGGCAACGAGAGACACAGGCCAGCTTCAGCTGTGATGGCATCTGCAACTCCTATTACCCACCCTCAATATTAGTTCCACTTTCTTGTCCGCAGCCAATGAGCAGAGCAGTTTGCCCTGCCTGTTGTACTAACATTGTGAACATTAACTGGAGAGCAGCCTGTATCGCACTCTATGGACATGGATTAAATATGCTCCATGATCCCCGGATCTATATATCAAGCTGTTGACAAGAGTTCAGTAAGCAAGTCTGCAGAAATATTACCAATGCATATTTTTTTTGTGCATCTTCATCCATACCAAAGTCTCATAGGTTTACCACATGGGCTGATCTCTCTGGATTTGCACATTTCTCCAGTCCGTTTATGAAAGCTGAATTACTTTATAGAATCAGTTTTAATGGGGATCAGTGGGATACAACTGTTCTTTCTCCTCAGGGTCTGGCTACAAATCTAATCCAGATTAATGGGGGAAAGTATCCTCCGACTGCTGGTTTTATGAACTGTAAATTAAATAGATTTGGACAGTCCAAATTCTCAGCACAGTATACAGCTCCGTGTGTTAAGATTTCTTTACATTACTGTCATTTTTTTAACAAACTGGCAGTTCCATGCTCTGGAAACTGCCTTGTGCAATATTGTGAGGTGTACTCCACTGCCTCATGGGGTAGGAGACCATAGGCATAATAAACTGATGCATTTGCAGTTAGTTGACAAGTCACAACAGCTTTGTTTTCTGGTGTGGAGAAAAAAAAAAAGCTCAAAAATTGCTAATGCCAAAAATCCAAATAAAAACCTCCAGAAAAATACTGGAGATACTCCAGAACGACACCCGTGGACAGAGTGATAGAGTTAGTGTTTCAGATCAAGAAATCAGTTCTGTCAAAAGGTCATTGACCTGAAACGTTGACTCTATTTCTCTAATGCCTGACCTTTGGAGCGTCTCCAGCACTTTCTGTCTTTGCACAAATTCTCAATGGGGATTAAATTTCAATTTGAGAATGTCATGAAAAACAAAAAGAAAATGCAGATGGTGGCAATCTGAAATATAAACAGAAAAGCTGGAAATACTCTGCAGGTCAGGCAGCATCTGTGGAAAGAGAAGCAGAGTCTATGTTTCAAATCTGGAAGCAGATAATGGGTCTTGAACCTAAACATATAGTTCTGACCATGAGACATATTTGTTCCTAGAGCTCTCAACTCTGCCTTTGAAACTTTACGTGGAGCAGTGGTAGAGTTGCTGCCTTACAGTGACAGTGACCTGGGTTCGATCCAGGCTACAGGTGCTGCCTGTACGGAGTTTGTACGTTCTCCCCGTGATCACGTGGGTTTTCTCTAGGTTCTCCAATTTCCTCCCACACTCCAAAGATGTACATTGTTTGTAGGATAATTGGTTTTGGTAAAGATTGTAAATTGTCCCTGGTGTGTAGGATAGCGTTAGTGTGTGGAGATCGTTGGACGGCATGGCCTCGGTGGCCCATTTTCACTTTGCATCGCAAAACTAAACTATACTAAACCAAACTTCAGGTGATCACTAGCCTAGACCATGGATCCTGCCCTCCTCCCATAACCACAGTTCCATTGCCAAGCTCCAATAGTGTTTCTATGCCAGGATCAGCCAGTTCTGAGGGATACTGGAACTGTTGTTGATCAGTACCTAGATGGAAGACGAGATGTTACTTCTTGGATTTGTGTTGGCCTTTCGTGGGGCCAGTGTAACAATGCAAACAGAGAGAGGTTATAGTGGAGAATTTAATGTAAATGTTCATCTAATGTTTTTCTGACGAGCCTTCCTTCTTCCAATGTGTGAACTTTGACTCATCGACAGCCATCTCACACGAGGACCCACTCGCCCTTTACTCCCATCCCACGTACATCTGGTGCCCAGTGCCCCAAACTAAAAACAGTAATTTTTGTATTGAAAACAGCCTCTCTCCTCCCTTGGCTTTATCTTCTCCACTCATCAATCTTCCCCAAGCTTCCTTTTCTCCCAACTCCATCGACATGTTCATTCCAGTCTCCATATGCTACCATGAATGGCCAAGTCTTCAGCGGACTTGCCCCAGCTTCTGAATCTCACCTCCTCAACACCTCCACTTCTCTCCATTTCTTTTGTTCTTGGATCTTCCTTAAAAGCTCATTTCTGACCAATTCTTCAAACGTCACTCCTAATGTCTATTTTCTTTCTGGCTTTGTTTCCAGTTTCAGAATTCACCTCTGCAAAGATTTTTTGGAGCATTATTCTGAGTTCCATATAAATGTAAGCTGTTCTTAATAGTTCATGATGAAAAACCTGAAACTAGGCAAATGTACAATTGCAAAATGCTTTTAGGCACATTTAGGTCTTGATAATGTGATGCTATAAAACATTGTTTTAATAGAAAAGGGGAATAATGAAAACTGCATATGATTCAGCACAAAATAATAATACATTCTCAGTGTCACTTAAATCTTAAGTATCCCACCATGGGAGTAGATGCTGTTCTTGAATTGGTGTTGTATTGGAGCAGTGCTTTCCTAATTGACAATTTATCTCTGTCCAATAGTTTATTTTGTTTGTTTAGTTTCTTGTCATATATACCAGGATGCAATGACATTCCTTGCTTACATGATGCTCCTAGGGTAAACAGTATGGATAGGGTAATAATAATAACAAATAATAAAGTGCTGGAGGAACTCAGTAGGTCAGGAAGCACCTATGGAAGGAACACACAGACAGAAGAAGTGCCCCAACCTGAAATGTCACCTGTCTACGCCCTCCACAGATGCTGCCTGACCCGTTGTCCTCCCGCACTTTGTTTTTTGCTTATGATTCCAGTTCCTTGTGTCCCAGATTCCAGTGTGTCTACATAGGGTAATGATGTATACAACAATAATTACAACAACAAACACAAAGCAGCAATAGACAATAGACAATAGATAATAGATGCAGGAATAGGCCATTCGGCCCTTCGAGCCAGCACCGCCATTCACCGTGATCCTGCCTTCTCCCATATCCCCTGACTCTGCTATCATTAAGAGCTCTATCTAACTCTCTCTTGAAAGCATCCAGAGAATTGGCCTCCACTGCCTTCTGAGGCAGAGAATTCCACAGCTTCACAACTCTCTGAGTGAAAAAGTTCCTCATCTCTGTTCTAAATGGCCTACCCCTGGTAGAATGGCAGAATGGTGCAATGGCAGAATGGTGCAAAGATTGTAGTGCAACTTGAAATAGTGTAATAAAATACTAAAATGCAATAATGGATTAATCGAATGGGATAGAGTAAAAGTACATAGCAGCATCTCAGTGATCTGTGTGTGAAAAGGGAGATGGGTTCAAGAATCTGATAGCCATGGGGAAGGAGCTGTTATTAAGACTGGGCTTTCAAGCTCCTATATCTTCTCTCAGAAGGTACAATAGAGGAAAAGGAATGGCCAGGGTGGCAGGATCCTGATGGAATGCTTTGTGAAGATGAAGAGGGCTATGTTCTCCCCCACTTGAGGACAACAGGGCTATGTTCTCCCCCACTCCCCACTTCCTTAGGTCAACAACCAACTCTATTGTCTTGCTGATGTTAAAGGCTAGGTTATTCTGACATGATGACATAAGGTTCCCAATCTACTTCCTGTACAAGTTTGGTTCTGAACTATAATAAACAAGATGTGTGTGGGGTGACTTAGTTGATTTCAGCAGTAGGAATTGCTCTGTTTACTGCTGTGCCTCAAGTTAAGCAAAGCATCTGCTTCTGATTGATTTGTGATAATAAGTGCTGGAAAGGAAGGCTGCTTCTGACAGCAGATTCATGCAATGCACTAATCATTGTGCACACACTAGCTAAGCAAAGGCAAATGCATTAGGAGGAGGGAGAAGGAAAAGGGCATTTCTTTGTACTTCACTTGTGAGTGCTTCTTCATACCATCTCCATTTTGATTGGCTTTAATTTGCAATATTTTCCAGCCATTCATTCTAATGTCGTGGCATATTGATCAGTTCAATCAGTGAGAAAGTTAGAACAAATTAAGGAAAACCAACTGATCACAGCAGAATGGGTAATAATGATGCCATCATGAATGCCCATGCCTTTGGCACACTGGTTATGTGCTCTGAACCTATTGACCAATGATTAATTCAAGTGTTTATTAAAACTAGTATTTTTGTAAAACTATCGACCAGCAAATTTGGTCAGGGTTGGGCAACAAAAGAGATGCATTCCAAAAAGGCTGTAATGATACTTAAAACTTTGACAATGGCTTTAGCCTCTTTGCATGTTATTTGTCTGATGTTCGCTACACCAATGGGCAATGGAGCTTTCCACTCGAATGGAACTAATATATCAGATTCATTGTCTACACTCCAGAATAAAAGCATTGCTCATGTGTGTGTTTAGAAGCTGGACTCCAAGGCATAATCGACCTGAGCACTGAAGTTTGTGGGAGGATGGATCCGCTATTCTACCCCCCCCCCCCCCCCCCCATTTTAACAACACCAGACTCCATGGTAAGACCCTGAAAAACATTTGGCATATCTGACATCACAGCAAGGGCAGACACAACCTCAAAGACCAAGACCTCAAAAGAGGCACAAAACCCACAGGTCTACTTTACAGCAGGGATTCTGCCTTTTGACAGCAGGACTGCCTGCAGAAGACATCTCAAGGCATTCAAAAGATACCGTCAATGCCGTCTCTGTAGAACCTAACAAAATACAGTGAAGGAATCAGGGTCAGAGTTCTTTCCCAGTAAGTGAAAATCAAAATAACTGCCGATTTTGTGAATCTAAAATAACAACAGAAAATGATCAGGCAGCATCTGTGGGGAAAAAAAACATCATGAAGAAAGGTTAACTACTCAATAATTTCCCTACTGCCTACCGGATCTTAGTGTGCAGAAATTTGCTGATGTTCATGCCTATATATTTACAAGTGCTTTGGAATGCATTTCACCATAAAAATGTTTCCATGTACTACATGTCCACAAATGTAGTGGAACAAAGATAGTGGATTATTTTATTCTGAATCCCAAATTAAATTGATATGAAATATCTCAATGGGCTTAGATCTACTACATCTATTCCTTCAATATCAGTAGTTCTCATGATAGTGTAATTATTCATTACTTTGTATCTGTAAACAGCAGTCACGCTGTTTCATTTCATTGTAATTTATTCTGTATGAAATTCTTCGACACATTTGGAAGAAATTTTGAGACATGCCACAAATGAAAGCCTTTCTTATTCACACACAATGTGAAAATATAGCCGGGTGAATTCCATATAACTTGAAAAGCTTTCACAAAGCTGTCAGAGAAATAAAATATTCGATAGTGCACAGTTATATAAACTTTTTAGCCATCTTCCCCCAGCATCACCTCGAGACAAAAATGTCAAAATGTCCCATCATTTTAAATGTCAAATCCAAAAGCCTTATATTAGTCATATTAAAAAAAATCTAATCTTAGTGCAGAGCAAGACTGTGCCCATTTGTAATCCCTAGAAGCTTTCTCATATTTAGAAAGAATTGTCATCAATTTACCACAATGCCTATTTACTTATTTATCTATTTATTCATTTCCCTATGTTCTCAAAATCTCTGTAAAGCGTCTTTGAGTATATGAAAAGCGCTATATAAATAAAATGCATTATTATTATTATTATCAAAGAAGACAATGCAAAACCAGGTATTTTATTTTAAGTTTCCCAGTATTTTGAACCTTGTTGGTTCCTATCCAAGCAGTGTTCCTGAAAGTCAATCATAAAAATACCATCTTATGCCATTCAATTAAACAGTAATGCTGATCTTTTGAAATTGAGCAGTCCAGATACTGGGTTTCAGTGATCATGTCCAAATGGCACATTGTATCATGGGAACCAGGATTCAGTGGCTGCTGTGAGAGAGCTGCATTACCACAATGCCTAGTGCCAACTCAGGTCATGTAACCAGATAGTCCCTCTGTAATGTGTTATAGAGTGTTTTCTCAAAGAGAAAGTGAATTACTAAGAGAAGCTTGATTGGCCATGACCATTGTTGAGCCAAGAGCCATAACAGTGTGAAAGCCAGGCATTAACTCATTGTACTCTCTGAGTTAAGAAAAAGTGATCTTCTCAGATCCACCCGTGAAACCCTTCATGGGAAGTTAACATTGAGACATGTCAATCGGAATACAAAATTGCACGGAAGAACAATTTGGCAAATTAATTTATATACATTAAGTACAATTCAAAACACAATATATGACCTTGAGTTTTTGTTTTGAGTGTAGAGGTTATCTGGGAGAATTGCACTCAAAGTTGTCTTTGTTTTCAGGAGGCTGTTTTTAGCTCATGCTCCCACTGCAACACATTTGAAATTTGCCAAATACAAAATCTTCCCTATGTTAGCAAAACCAGGCAGACTTTTAAAGGCAATCTTTTCAGCTGCTTTTTAGCCTGGAGCTCAAATCCATCCACTGTATTGCCGCCCAACTTGCATTAACTAACCTGATCCTCATGGGGCTGACTGGCTGAATTGACCCTCCATACACAAGCATGGCCTCGTGAAGGGAAGATGACTGCAAATAACGATGAGGCCTTTGGTCCGAGTCCCTCTCACCTCCCCCAAAATGCTCTGACTGCTTTTAGCAGCTCCCTGCTGACAAAGGACTTCAAACTCTTCGTAAATGTCTCTGTTAGTCAGAAACATCCAAAACTGTTCAAATGGATCTAAATTCTTTTTTAAAGTTTAATTATGAATACCTTGTATCAGAAATTAAAAATGGCAAGGTGAAATAAAGTACATAAACCTGTAAGTTACACTTTTAACAATCCCATTCAAATATGGTGAATTTGGCTGTGGAATCAAAGGTGTGATGTGCTGGCCTTTTGTTAGTGGTTGTGTACAAAACACTGACTAATGTTAGGGTCCAACTGATTCAGCCTGTCTGGCCCACAAACCCTGCGAAAGTTGACTTTAAATAACCAAAATTTCCTTCTGTGAATCATGTAAACCATCATTTGCCACTCGCATTATGACAACATGGCCCCATTACGAGTAAATTGAAGTTAAATATATAAAATCTTTTAAAGCTTGACTTTCTGAGTTTGAAACTGAAAGAAACTTTATTTTTTTAGAACCTACTCAAAGGGTCACAAAATTGCTGAATTAGCAGAACTCACAATGGTGACGAATTCATCCTGGGGATTTGGCCAGTCTGTGGAAAGAGCCGGTTTTTAATACGAGGTTCTCCAATCTTGTGGAAAAAGGTTAACAATCCTGCAATTCATGTCTCAGGGAATTTCCATTAGGCTGATTTCAAGTGAAATGTACTTTTTTTTTGCTTCATTGAAAGATGCAGCATGGAAACAGATCCTTTGGCCAACTGAGTCCATGCCGACCATCGATCACCTCTTCACACTAGTTCTATGTTATCCCACTTTCGCATACACTTCCTTACATATTAGGGATAATTTACAGAGGTCAATTAATCAACAAACCCTCACATATTTGCAATGTGGGAGGAAACCGAAGCACCCGGAGGAAACTCATACGATCACAGGGAGAAGATGCAAACTCCACACTGATGGCACCTGAGGTTAGGTTCAAAGCTGGGTCTCTGTGGCTACTTAAAAAGAATGCAGTGGAAACTAATATGTTGCTAATATATACCCAAATATGTTGCTGAACTCTCAGTCTGAAGAAGGGTTTCGACCCGAAATGTCACCCATTCCTTCTCACCAGTGATGCTGCCTGTCTCGCTGAGTTACTCCAACATTTTTAGTCTAACCTAAATATGTTGTGTTGTATTCTGCATCCACTTGCTATTTGGAGTACCCAAGAAGTTTCCAATATCACTGCATGGCAGGAGGGCTTCCTTTGGCCTCAATACTCCAACAAATGAGTAGAGAAAAAAAAGCCTTAATACTTGCCCATAATGAAGAAGCAGTGCTAGACAATGTATATATGAGACTAAGTAATAATCTCGTCTTTGCTGAATAGTTTCTGGATTCTTGCATTCTCAGACCAATTATGGCCTATTCTATCCAGGATTTTTGGAAACTCTTTTCGCTACATACTCAGCAGGGACTTTGACTTCATGAATATTTCCCGCTTTAATGACATTTAAAGTAATTTAACTTTTCCATCAAGATCATTCGGGGGCTTTAGTTCTGCTTTAAATCCAGTTTTGTTTTCATTAAATTATCTTTGTTCTGGTGTCCAACAAACTGTGCTCTCTGCTCTACTGTGACATTACATAACGTAACTCGTGATTCAGATGCAATTGGTAGAAAAGCTTTTTTTTCCCCCCATGAAAGCTTATGAGGACATTGAACAGCTTTACGAGGGATACTGGTTGTGAGTTGCAAAGGCATTTATCACAGTCAGGAGGTCTGCAATGAAAATTAACAGTGAGCAGTTCTCCCAGCCTTCTTTAAACTAATTGCTCTTGGATACTAAAAGGTTTTGAGCTGAAGTAGGACAGCCAACACACTTCCCATGGATAGCTTTTCTCTCAAATCTTTTGTTGCATTCAACCAGCTTCCTATTGTGTGATCCAGCCTAAGTAACAACATGACAAGGCTTTCTTTACCATTCCGCTCTCCTCTATTATCAGTTATCAAATTTCAGCTGGCTGCCTGCAGCAAGGAATGGACAGCATTCAGAACTGGGCTGACTAGTGCAAGCAATGATTATCTACAGCAGGGGAGAATCTGACCACATCGCCTGTTCCATGAGTTTCTGAGGGGGGATTTACAGGGTGGATATTGAATGTTTCCTCTCATGTGGCTGCCCAGAACAAGGGGGCATGCCATTAGAATAAGGGGGTCACCCATTTCAGACAGAGGTGCGGAAAAATGTATTCTTTCGTGAACCTTTGGAATTCTCTACCTCAGAAAACTGTGGAAATGGTATCACTGAATATATTCATGGCAGATATCGACAGATACTTGGACGACAAAGGAGTTGTGAGAGAGCAAGAAAATGGTGCTGAGACTAAGATTGGATCAGCCATGATCTTATTATTAGAGTAGGCTCGAGAGTTTGAGTGGTTGAAGAGGGCAGAGAGACAGTGTTTTCAAGTGGCTCCCCTGCCCACCACGGCAATACAGAACCAGTCAGCGTCTCCCTTCAAGCTTCAGCTCCCAACAAGTTATGAACTGAGCCACTCTCACTCTCCATCATTTGGAACGAGTCATTGATATTGTTAGGCAGTAAGACTGATTCTGATCAGCAAGGGCTAAGCTCCAATTACGTTATGGGGCAGCGGAAGTGAAATGAGAACAGGCCACCACACACTGATGATGGCAGGGAGATCAGAGGGCATAATGGAGATGGCAGCGGGTGCAGAAACAGCAAGAACAGGAGCAGAGGGAGCAGTGCATGCAGCAGCAGGGGGAGAGACAATAGTGGGAGCAGGAGCAGTGAGCTGAGCAAGGAGCTCATGGGTGGAGAAGGAGTTCTGGAGGTGGCAGTACGGTGTCACAGCCGAAACAGCTCACCCTTACATGGAGCACTTGCCCTGACTAGCTTACTCAGTATAAGTTTACTTTCTGATATATTCACTTGCATATTTGCAGTAACTTTATATACCCATACAGAGCACAATGCATGTTGGCTTTTTATACTGTCTTCAAATAGCGTGCTAAAAGTGGTTTGTCCTGGACAAGAGCCCATTAACTAAGCAGGGTGCTGGCAGTAAGATTGCAATTAAACTGAGGGAAATGTGCCAGTGCATTGTAGCAGAGATAAACAACCTTGCAAGGCATTCTTATAATCTGCTTTGAGATCCCTTGGGATAAGGTATGGGAGCTACCAATGCATGGGACGACATAATGGCAAACACACTTTGATCCCGATAGTCCTGACCTGGGTCAGGTAAGCTCACATCCCTCTTTGCTTCTCTATTTTAATTATGTGCCATGGTGCTGGGTCAAACACTTGGTGTGATCATAGTTGGCAGTAGCTTTCCTGATGCCTAAGTTTAGGGACCCAGCCATTCTCCAGCAGAAACCTGCCCCAGCATTACATTATCATAGCCATGCGAGCCTGAGAGAGAGAAAAAAAATATTTAAAGAAATATATCAGGAGTTACTGGAACTTCTATTCTGGAGCGACCTTAATAATTCTCATTAACCAAGCCTCCTGCACTATAGGTAGACACAAAATGCTGGAGTAACTCAGCGGGTCAGGCAGCATCTCTGGAGGGAAGGAATGGATGACGTTTCGGGTCGAGACCCTTCTTCAGACTGCCCGAAGAAGGGTCTCGACCTGAAACGTCACCCGTTCCTTCTCTCCAGAGATGCTGCCTGACCCGCCGAGTTACTCCAGCATTTTATATCACACCTTCGATTTAAACCAGCATCTGCAGTTATTTTTCCTACACCTCCTGCACTATCAATCCTTACATAGGAGGGGCTAAAGCAAGCCCAGTTTAACATTAGCTAGACCATCCCCCTACTTTTTAATGGCATGGTTCAGCCTTCACTAGGACTCATGTTCGGTGTAATCCAATGATAAGGTCACAATCCATGTAACGCAGGCGATACATGGTGTATGACGTGTAGGTGTAGATACAGACAGACCTGGGATGTCCAAGTTCACAGAGAATGATCAGCTCTGTTGGTGAGGATCCAGAGTTGCTGTTTATCTGTGAAACTTATCCAGTAGAAGTCATTTGCTCAGGAAAGGTTTTAAAAAAACAGCTTTATTGCAGCCACTAATAGTTATGGGATTTTAATTCACTGATTTCAATTGATGAAATATTGTTATAAACTATCACCTCAGATTTACAGATGATTCCAGATTACTCAAAACTGTAAAGTTCGTATATTATTCTGAAATTGAACAAAAACTGCACGACTTGGTGCTGGTTTCAGATGTAGTCGAGTACGCACTTTCCTTTGTGTATTCAGTCAGATTGCCATCGGGTTCCCAGTAATTTGATTTTTTTTTTAACTGCATGGTCCAACTATCCCAGTGATAAAAAAACATTATATCTTGTGCGAGTTGTTAGCTCAGCAGTGGAAACAGCAATCACACCTCTCCACACGGCTGGTTTAATTTTTCACTGGCCTACATTCTCCACAGTAATGACAAACGTGAGCATTGTGCCTGTGTGTTTTCTCTGAAATAATCTGTCATCACAATAGGAGCCTCTGCAGCTGAGCCTATCAGGCCAAGGTCAAGGTTCACTTCTGCGCAGCACAATGCAGTCTTCTACTGCAATCTTAAATGAAAAATGATATTTGTCCTTGCTGGCAGGTTATAATGTTGACACGGTCATTGGTTAATTCTGTGTGTTGGAACCACTAATTGGAACTACATGTTCTCCCTCTTTTGTATTACCACCAACCAGCTGCTTTACGAGTCTTTCCATAACTTTGAGGTAGATTATTTTACAAATGAGTTCTCTCTGATGCCTGGATCACGATTTTCTGTTTGATTTTAATGCCAAAGTATGAAACTTGGAATGACTATTCCACCCAATTCCTGGAGATTTTGTCATATGAGTAGCCACCTCCAATCAAATCTCCCAGCCCTGGTCAGTCACATGGCCTTTGTTCTCCATTGCCAATATATTTATAACAGTGCACAAAGGAAATAACCAAATCACATAGTATTATTAATCTCACCATGATCTTTCTACTGGTCTTCTCAACAATGTGTGTGGGGGATGTGTATTTAATATGGGTTCCTTCAGGATTGACAATGCCCACCTACCACAATGATACAACCTCATCCTCTGCTCATCATTGTGAGGCCAGGCTCAGTTATTTCAGAAAAGGCTGCCTGGGACTGGTGAAGCAATCTCCCGTGATGACAGCCAATCTCTGGAGCTGACAGAGAGGACAGAGTTTGAACTAAAAGACATTTCCAAACAGCAGGGTAAGAAGCATGATCAATCGCTCTGCAGTTGGATCAACCTACAGGTGGACGGTGGCGCAGCCGGTCGACCTGCTGACTCACAACGCCAGACACCTGGGTTCAATCCCGAGGGTGCTGTCTGATTGGAGTTTGCATGTTATCCCTATGACCTCGTGGGTCTCCTCCGGGTGCTCCAGTTTCCACCCACATCCAAAGGACGTGTAGGTTTGAAGGTTAATTGGCGTCTGTAAGTTGCCTCGAGTGTCTAGGTAGTGGATGTAAATGTGGGATTACACAGAACTAGTGTGAAGGGGTGATCGACGGGTGGCGTTAACTGGATGTGCTGAAGGGCATGTTTCCATGATATATCTTTCAATCAATCATTCAAAACAAAAAGTCTTCTCTGAGAACCAAAATATCACATCTCCCTTTGCTGCCAACGGCAATGTTGGTACCAGGCTACAGATATGTGCCTCGAAGCTCAGTGTTACTAAGATGCAACTGACAGGAAGGCAGTTCTGCAATCGCTGTATCTTATGTACAAAATCACATCCAATCCCAATACTGACAGAGATGGCAGGGGTGTTATTCTTTCTCTTGCTAGCCATGGTGCAGTGAGGAAGATTTTGATTGAGACCGACTAATGCAGAATTTGAATTGAACCGTAGAACCTCATGAACTGCATGCTGAAGTGCAGTTTGGACAATGTGTTTACAAAGTTAGTAATGAGGAAGCCAACATGATTACATGTTTGAAGTGATATAAGCTTACGGAAAGGAATCTGAAAAAGGGTCTCGACCCGAAACGTCACCCATTCCTTCTGTCTTGAGATGCTGCCTGACTCGCTGGGTTACTCCAGCATTTTGTGATACCTAAGCTTGCGGAAAAACTGTTGAATGTACCTGTCAGGCAACTCTAAACCAGGTTTTAATTTTTTTCTTTTGTTGACATCTCTCATTAATACAATTTGCCATTTTGTTTTCCAGTACTATCAATGGTTCAGTGGTTCAATGGTTCAAGCTATAGGTTACAAGTGCAAGATTCACCTATCATCTCTCAGTTAGAGTTAAATTTAAAAAGAAACATGTAATATAAAACATTGGGATATATCTGAGCAAATACATCTATATGTATATGAAGAGAATCCTCATAATCTGTGTTGAAGGTTTGAAATACGAAGCATAACACAGTTCAAGTGCTTAATGAAATTCAAATGTCTAGATCCAAATTATATGTTGGTCAGAAATTCATGCTTTGTCCTTCATCCAATGCAATAATGTGTGAACTTTGAAATCTGTCACTGAAGTCCAATTCCATCAGACAATGGAACCAAATTTCAAAAGCTGAACTCAATGCAGATGTCTGATATCATCACATATTTAGTACACAAAGTGGCAGATGAATTTCTTCCCAATATTTGACAGCTGACAAACTGGGCTATTACCACGGAGACACAAATTTGAACACTGACATGTGAGTTGTGGAATTTGAATACAGCTATTTAAATAAATTGGGAATAAGAAGGGTGACCACTGAAAAGCCGATCATTATAAAAACTAATTGACCTCAGTGACATCCATCAGGAATGGATATCTGGAGACACAAAAAACAGCAGATGTTGGAATCGTGAGCAAAACACAAAATGCAGGGGAAACTCAATGAGTCAGGCAGCATCTGTGAAGGGAATAGATAGGTGATGATTGAGTCGGAACACTTCTTCAGACTTACAAAGGGTCCTGACATGAAATGTCATCTCTGCATTCCCTCTACAGATGCTACCTGACCTGCTGAGTTCCTCCAGCACTTTGTCTTTTGCTCAGGAAAGGAAATCTGCCAGACTTATTCAGTCTAGTCACCATGTGACTCCAGACTTGCCAATGTAATTGACTTTATTCCACCCTCTGAAATGGGCAAGGATGTTCAAGGAGCAGTTGAGGATGGATAATAATACCAGGTTTGCCAGTGATGTTCAAACCCTATCAATAATTTTGTTCACAATGTCCTGGTGATACATAGATTGCTCACAAGGCAGTTTCAGCACTGACACTTTCCATCTGCAGGAATTTTAAGACATTGGATTTACTTAGCAGGCAGCTGAAAGCATGTGGAATAGTCAGAAGAAGGGTCACGACCCGAAATGTCACCCATTCCTTCTCTCCAGAGATGCTGCCTGTCCCGCTGAGTTACTCCAGCATTTTGTGTTTATCTTTGCGGCAGTCTGTTCAATTTGTGCAAAACAGGCTACTAGAATCTACTGCGTAGGAAAGAACTGCAGATGCTGGTTTAAACTGAAGAAAGACACAGAAAGCTGGAATAACTCAGCGGGACAGGCAGCATCTCTGGAGAGAAGGAATGGGTGATGTTTCGGGTCGAGACCCTTCTTCAGGCTCAATCAGAATCTACTGTGATGCCGTACACTGCCTTAGTGTACACAATGAAGCAGTCTTCCGCTCCCCTCACCCTCTACACCCATAGAACCTTACTTCCACTGGTGCAGATAGCATTGAGGAGGCCAGATGGCTCATAAATCAGGGGGTTGAGCAATCTCAGAGCAAGGACTGTGTTGCGGGTGGAGAGACGGGGAAGGCTTTATTGTGGCTTTTTCAGATGATTATCATGCATTAAAAAAAAATTGGTCTGCGAGTTTTAAATACAAAGTATATACAAGCAAACATTAATGTATCGGTGGTATTCTTTCTAAAATGTCCGCAAAAAGTTTACAGAAATCTGTATTATAGCATGGTAAAATGCATCTCGAATGACCAAAATGTTGTAACAACCTTTATTCCATCAAATAATGAAATGTTGAGATTGGGATCTTTGAGCCTAAATGATGTGCATTTAAAGGATAATGCAGCCCCAAGTGCTCATGCAGTGTCCAGCAACATTAGAACTCCACAGACCCTCCCTTGGAGCCATCATTTATTCTTAGTGTAATCTAATAGCAAAGTTCGGATGAGATCATTAAATACAATAGTAAAGCCTTAGTGGTTTATATCCATTATCTGAATTTTAAGATTAGATTACAGCCTTGAAATCAGTCTCTTGTCTCCTGTATAATTTATGTATTATTTGCATTGGGGTGAACATTTCTATTTAAACCTTTTTGCTTCGTGTTATCAGCAGCAAAATATGAGATGCAGGTACATTTCATACCATTGATAGTTGAGGGAAGTTTCAGGGTTTTTTTAAAGTATAAATAGAGAACTTGCATTGTTGCTCAGATTGTTTGGAGAATTCAAATCCTTTGTAGAAAGAGCTGGCAATTATTTTACTTGCTGGTTAATTACTTAAATTATTGCATCGTATGGGAGGCGCATTTCCAATCTCGTTGTACCCCTGGGTACAATGACAATAAAGATATATTGTATTGTATTGTATTGTATTGTATTGTATAACAAGTGAGAGTTTAGTAATGCACCATGATGGGGTGGATGTAGGGCGTGCCAGGATCTTCAATTTCAGGGGTTAAACTTTTGGAGGGGTTTATTACACAGTCACTGTTCACACATGGACAGTGTTCACACTGAAATATAAACTCCTATTTTTCTCCTATTTATGCTAGCCCAACAGCTGGGGAGTTCCAGAATTGTCCGCTTTCATTTCAGAGTTCTAGCATCTGCAAAGTTTTGTTTTGCACCTTTATATATTTAATTTTCGATTATTGATTTCTCTGGTTTGCATCAGTAGTTCAGCCAACTAATGAGCTCAGCAAGTGCTCTTTGTGAAAATGTTTTTGAAAGTATAATTGCATCCATTTAGAACATGACCTTTCCTGAATCAATAGTTTGTCACGTGTTTACAGTCTTCCCTCTTTCTGCTCCCTGCAAGCCATAAATCTCCAGTAGCCCGAGAGGGACATGAAACAGGGTTCTAGTTATGGTGTAGTGGAACAGGTCACCAGGAGATTTGCACTTGTCACCCAGTTTCACTCTGAGATTTCTTCGAAGGTAGACACAAAATGCTGGAGTAACTCAGCGGGCTAGGCGGCATCTCTGGAGAGAAGGAATGGATGACGTTTCGGGTCGAAACCCTTCTTCAGACTGATGTCAAGGGAGTGGGCGGGACAAAGATAGAATGTAGTCAGAGGCAGTAAGACTGGTGGGAGATCTGGGAAGGGGGAGGGTTCGGAGAGAGAGGGAAAGCAAGGGCTATTTGAAGTTTGAGAAGTCAATGTTGATACCGCTGGGGTGTAAGCTACCCAAGCCAAATATGAGGTGCTGTTCCTCCAATTTGCGCTGGGCCTCACTCTGACAATGGAGGAGGCCCAGGACAGAAAGGTCAAATTGCGAATGGGAACGGGGGTTGAAGTGCTGTACACCCGGGAGAGCAGGTAGGTTAAGGCGGACTGAGCGGAGGTGTTCAGCGAAATGATCGCCGAGCCTGTGCTTGGTCTCGCCGATGTACAGTTGACACCTGGAACAGCGGATACAATAGATGAGGTTGGAGGAGGTGCAAGTGAACTTCTGCCTCACCTGGAAAGACAATCAGGGTCCTTGGAAGGAGTTGAGGGGGGCTAAAGAGACAGGTGTTGCATCTCCTGTGGTTGCAGGTGAAAGTACCTGGGGAGGGGGTGGTTTGGGTGGGAAGGAACAAGTGGACCAGGGAGTTGCGGAGGGAACGATCCCTGCAGAAAGCAGAAAGGGGTGGAGATGGGAAGATGTGGCCAGTAGTGGGATCCTGTTGGAGGTGGCAAATGTGTTGGAGGATTATATGCTGTATGCGACGGCTGATAGGGTGGAAGGTGAGGACAAGGGGGACTCTATCCTTGTTATGAATGGGGGGAGGGGGAGCAAGAGCGGAGTTGCGGGATACCGAGGAGATCCTAATGAGAGCATATAATGGATAGGGGAACTCCTATTTCTTAAGGAATGACGACATCTCCGATGATCTAGTATGAAAAACTTCATCTTGGGTGCAGATACGATGTGGACAGAGGAAGTGGAAGTAGGGGATAGAATCTTTACAGGAAGCAGGGTGGGAAGAAGTGTAGTCTGGATAGCTACGGGAGTCAGTGGGTTTGTAGTAGATGTCAGTCAATAGTGTGTCTCCTGTGATGGAGACTGTGAGATCCAGAAACGGTCGGGGGATGTCGGAGATGGTCCAAGTGAATTTGAGTGCAGGATGGAAATTGGTCATGAAGTTGATGAAGTCATTGAGTTCTGCGTGGGTGCAGGAGGTAGCAACGATGCAGTCATCAATGTAGCTGAGGTAGAGTTCGGGGATAGGGTCAATGTACGCCTGGAACAGTGATTGTTTGATGTACCCTACAAAGAGGCAGGCATAGCTAGGGCCCATGCGAGCTCCCATAGCTACGCCTTGGATTTCAAGGAAGTGGGAGGAGTCGAAGGAAAAGTTGTTGAGGGTAACGACCAGCTCTGCTTAGCGGAGAAGAGCATTAGTTGACGGAACTTGGCTGGTTCTGCGGTTGAGGTAGAAACAGAGGACGTTAAGACCTTCCTGGTGGGGAATGGAGGTGTAGGTGTAGATTCCCTCTATATCTATGAGATCAGGTATACACACTCAATTGCACCGGCCGTAAAAATATCATTGCAACAGAAGTAGGTTGTCGGCTGGGTATCCTGTGATGAGTGATTCAACTCTTAATAATAATAATAATAATTCATTTATTTTATATAGCGCCTTATCGGGTGCTCAAAGCGCTTTACAAAAACAATCAACATAAAAACAAACAGACAAACTATCCTAACGGAAAAGCGGCGAATAAACCGCCATCGTCCTCTCACGTCAGGGTCCGGCAGTAGACAACAAAAAGCACAGGACACACAGATACAATTTTTACACAAACAGCCATCACAGTGATTGCTCCAGGCATACCCTCACTGTGATGGAAGGCAAAGTCTTATCTCCTCCTCATTCTTCTCCCGTGGTGCCACGAGGTGATCGAGGCTCCCAACTTTTTGAAGCCCCCACCGGGCGATGGAAAGTCCCAGGGCCGAGCCGAGCAGGCCGATGAAAGTCCTGAGCCCCCACCGGGCGATGGAAAGTTCCAGGGCCGAGCCGAGCAGGCCGATGAAAGTCCTGAGCCCCCACCGGGCGATGGAAAGTGCTGCGGCCATGCCACGCAGGGTGATGAAGGGCCTGCGAGCGGGTCGATCGTACCTCGCGCTTCGGGGCGGTCGAAGCTGCTACGGCTGGAGCTCCCAAAAACCGGTCGCCAGCCAGGGACCTGCGAACTCCCGATGTTGCGGTCTGCAGGGCCCAGGGCCGAAGCCTCCGAGATGGTAAGTCCAGGCCCTGCGACCGGAGTCTTCAAGGTCGATCCCAGCTGGAGGCCGCCGACTCCACGATGTTAGGCCGTAGCGCGAACGGAGATACGACACGGTAAAGGTCGCATCTCCGTTGAGGAAGAGATTAGAAAAAAAGGTTTCCCCCAACCCCCCCACCACCCCCCCACATACACAGAGTTAAAAATAGAACAAAACGTACATTAAACGATGACAATAGACAAAAAACAAAAAAAAGACAGAGAGACTGACGGTGAGCCGCAGCTGCAGAACACAGCCACGCCCCTTTTGACACCTTTCACCCGTTCCATCATCTCCAAGGCACAAATCTGGAGTGTAATGGAATAATCTCCATTTACCTGGATGAGTGCAATTCTAACAACACTAAAGTAACTCAGCATGAGGCCATCTGTCTGATTGGTATCTGGTCCATCAATTTACATCTAAGTTGCACATCTAAGTTGCAATGGCAGCACCTCCAAAACCCATGAGTTCTTCCACCATGAAGGACATGAGCTTCAGCTTCATGGGAAGACCATAACCTGTGGGTTCCCCTCTAGGAATTTCATGCTTCCTTAAGCAGCTACTTTTCAGATATGAAAATGCATTGCAAAATTGACTGGCACTGCAGCAAAGTCGAAAGAGGAAATATTAACCTTTTGGTATTTTTACGCTCGTAATATTTGGCACACCATCCTGATTTGGAAATATATTGCACTTCCTTCATTGTCGCTTGGGTCTAAATTCTGGAACTACACCCAGAACAACTACCTCTCATGCACAATTTGGGATGGATAATACATGCGGGCTTTGAAAATGGCATCCACATTTTTTTTAAATCACTAAATTAATGAACATCTTGGTCAGAAAGGTTGTGGGTGGTCATTGTGTGCTGCCAAATCTTTGAAGGTTTAGAATACTTTCAAGCCACCCAGCAATATGTTCATCACTGATAAATTGAGTGGTAATTTTCTTCTTAGCTTATCTAAATTATCAGAGCAAATATGTAGTCACAGCAGTTAAATGAGAACTGGATGAATCATATATTTGCCAGAGTTTTATACTATCTTGAGGTGCATAAATTATTTTTCAGATCTGAAATGCATTGTTAAATTACTGGTACATCAGCAAAACGAATGGGGAAATATTAATCTAATCATAATTATTACGCTTGTAATTCTTGGCAAGGAGAGCTAAATTCATCCTTCAAAAATTGGGCACTGCAAAATTATCAGCAAATCTTAGATGGGTTCAGAATTGAGAGTCTTATCCTTAACCCCACACAGATCACATGCACCTATAAATAAAGTACAGCTTCAAATCAGACTTATCAGGCCATTTTATTGTTGTTGTTTCAATACGTTTTTCTTGCCTTATCTTTTAATTGATACTTCAAAAACCAGATTCAGTTCCACCCATCTAGGTTCTTTACATTGGTTTTATTTAATAATAGGCAAGACATAATAGAACTCTGCAGAAAATTACAAAATATCTAAATCTGCCTGCATAAATAAAACATTGGTGCAGAATGCCATAATGCAAAGAATAGCTGCTGACAAATTATTTAAACAAAATCATGAAATAATTTCCATTTTTAAAGGGATCTCCAGGTGGGATCCTAGACTTACAGGAGCCAAGAATTGAATTTTAAACATGGAAATGATAAAGTGGAAAATCTTCATGGGAGAATTTAGACTATAATTAGCTGTGATGGTATATATGTCTGTCTATGTGCACTAGATGTGCAAATCGGTTGTACTACACATGCTAAAATTAGCTTAGTTCAAACTGTTGTTTTGAATCATTACTTGTGGGTCAATGGACTTGTTTTTGTTTCATCTTCAGCTTTTAAATGCTGTTTTTTCCTGTTCACTGACCTGTCAGTTTATCCAGTGACAATCACCGTTCGTTGTTAAGAAATACAATTTTCAGATTTGTGCAGGTGGTGAATTCGTTTGCTAACACCTGGAAATATCGTGGGTAACTCACTGGCGATTTTCTGCCATTGATGGAGTCACGTCAGAAGGCCTTTTGCTGCAGGACTGGGGCTGATGTATCTGTCTATGTGTTGACTTATGCCAAATAAACAGCAAAGCTGAGGACGTAAATGAGAATATAGAACCTAGAACAGAGAAGAGTACAACACACGAACTAACCCTTCTGCCCACAATGTCCGTGCTGAACATAATGCCGAGTGAAAGACACCTTAAATCTATGCCCTCTAGTCATTGACATTTCCACCCTGTGAAAAAGGTTCTAACAGTCTAGCCTATCTAGGCCTCCCATAATTTCACAATTTTCTTTTAGGTCTCCTGTCAACCTCCAACATTCCAGAGGAAACAATCCAAATGTTTTCCATCCTCTCCCTACAGCTAATACCCCCATATTCCAGACACTTAGGTCCTCAAAGGTAGTTAACGAGTTCGCGACTGAATGACAACATGATTATTAGCCCAAGCTGGAGAAGTTAATTAGAATTTTGAGAAGTTAAACCTGCATCGGTCAACGGCATAAAACTGTTACAATAGAGTACTTGCATCCTAGAAAGTAAAATTGTAACAAAAAAAATCATCTTTTGTCCAGTCTTTAGTTATATCTTTTTCTTTCTCTATTGTCTCACAAAAACACTGAAATATGACAGTGTATATGATAAATATGACAATAAATATGACTTACGCAAAGCCTTCTACCAATGCATGTTAAATATATGAAAGGTACTTTGGATTTTATCACTTGTCTGTCTTATCTTTGGGAAAGAGCCATTTGCCTCACAGCAACTCCTTGATTTAGTGGAGGTGGATTAGGAACTGGTCAGGCTATGGTAGCATGAAACCACAGCCAATGTCCCTTAACACATTAATAACACAAAGGACCTGCAATTTATGGATTGGCAATGGAATTATCACTGTAAGAATGGATATTGAAACTTCAAGCCAGAGCACACTCTCAGGAGAGTTTTCAAAAGAATTGGTTGCAAAGAAAAATCCAAGGTGAATTGAGTAAATGTCAGTCATGGTAAATCATGCATTGAGCCAAAATTTCCAGACAGATGCAACTCTTGTGCTCACACGTCCTGTTCTCTGCGTTTGAGTGGCTCCCCTCAGGACACCAGCTTCGCTGCCCAGGCTGTTGGATGCAGAGGAGAAGGGCAACCTTTGTTCCCAGGGCTGTTCAGCTCCTCAACTCCCAACCACCCCTGTCCTGCAGCTCATCCTGCTCGCTCCCCCCCCTCCCGCCAATAGTTTTTGTACTACTCTACGTGCCTTTGTAAATTGCCCCACGGAGACAAATAAAGTGTTTTTGAACTTGGAACTTTGAATATTCCCATATCAAGAGTGTATACACTAACCTAGAGGAGATCTTTCTTCAACAAAGCATTAAAGGCATCTGTAGGATGTGCTGCCTCTAAAACATCATCGAGAACCCACATCACCTTGGCCACGCTCTCACTTCACTCCTTCCATTGGGAAGAAGGTATAGGTGTCTGAAGACCATAATGTGTAGGTGCAGGAACAGCTTATTCCCAACAACCATCAGGCTACGGAATGCTATGAACTCCTACTAAACTCTGAACTATGAACTGCCTTGATTGTCCTAGGGACTTTGGGCTTTGTTTTTGTGTTGTTTCCACTAGATATATATTTTTATTTATTGAACTTTTTGTTGTTTATTATAGTATCTACTGAGTACCATGTTCACATACCTGCTGTGCTGCTGCAAGGAAGAATTTCATTGATCTGTTTCAGGAAATATGACAATAAAATGTTGTTGACGCCTGACCCTAATGTGTATGGGAGAGCTTGTCTACGATATGCCTATTGGCTGTAAATGGCATCCAGAGAGAGCTTAGCCCAATAATAACTTGACAGCATGTGACACCATGTCACAGGCTATCAAACCTATCAAATAATTTGAAAGTTTAGGAACAAAATTCAAAAGAATTAAAAGTTTGTTATAAATTAAAAATATATACATTTAAATCTATACATTTAAAGTTTAAACTACTTGAAATTGCTTGTAATTCTTCTAGTATCAGCATTTTTTAATTTTAATTTACAATTAAATTGCACATTCCCTCTCAGGAATGTGTAGAAAGGAACTGCAGATGCTGGTTTATGCCGAAGATAGACACAAAATGCTGGAGTAACTCAGCGGGACAGGCAGCATCTCTGGAGATAAGGAATGGGTGTCGTTTCGGGTCAATACCTTGCTTCTTCCCTTCCAGGAATGTTAGCTTTGAAGAGGTTCTCTTCAGTTTTCTGGCAGGATTTCCATCGATTTCCAGTTCTCATAAAGGGTTCTTGACCTAAAGTATTAACCATGTTTCTCTTTCTACGTATCTGCTTGATTTGCTGAGTGTATCCAGCATTCTCTGTATTTATCACCAATTTCCAGCATCCACAGTAATTTGATTTTCAGATACATTTAACTCATTATTCAAAAGTACCTGAATCTTACCTCTCCCTCTCATGCAGCCATTTGTCTGCATTGCAATGACTGGAAACAAAGTTCTTGCTCCAGATCAAATCTGTTGTGAACATTGTGAGCCAATTTCCCACCTGTCAGGGACAATGCAGAGTCCCAACTAAGACTAAGGGACAATGCAAAACCAATCATCGGGACAAGGTCGGGGAATCGCTGGCAATGACCTTTCAGGAAGTTAGGAGCTTGTGCATTCACCCATAATGTACTGGGATCTTCAGCTTCCTGATGGTTACTCAGGAATTAGCTTCACCAATCTACCCATAGAGGATACATCTGTCCATGACTGCACTGGTAGAAGATATTATCATACAGTCCTTAGAGATATTATCATACAGTCCTTGTACGTTGGGAGCATTTTTCTGAAGGGAAACACAGATGCTTAACTTGCAGTGATGCCCAGATCCTGAAAAGTTAGCAAATCAATGATAGCATCTTAAATCAAGCTGTGCAGAGCTTTAGAATCCTGACTGTGTGTCTAAGAATGACACTCTGAGGAAAGAGAATTGGGCACTCTGAAAGATAGTATCCTGATTTCTGCTGGTGCAGTCAATGATTTAGATTCACCCATTCCCTCTGTGTTTTCAGAGTTAGGTTGTGTTAATGTGCAATTTTAAATGTGCTTTATCCTTGCACATACTTTGTCAGAAGGCTTTTTTATCCCCTAAGAACCAATGCAATGAAATTATAGATTTGTGGAACTGAAAATGGTTTTGCTGTGCAGATTTTTGCTGTGCTGCCTGAATTATTTGGAATATTGATGAGGTTTGCTATTATTTAAATTTTAGGTGAAGGATGAGGCAAATTTAAAACAAATGGATTTTTTAAACAAATTTTCAAGTAATACTCAGTATAAAAGCAAATCATTGAGACTATTAACTGGAGAATGCTTTCCCTATGCCTATTTCAGTGAAAAGGGATGCTTCTGTGAATTGATCTTAGTGATGGCATAGCAAGTGACCTCATCCTCACTGGTTATGGCTCTATGTTACTATCTCCTGCATCTGTCATATTTGTATTAGATAATACCTGTCAGGGAGGTTATTTATTCATGATTTATCTCTCAGTTTGAAGAATTTATGTTTCCCCTTTAAATAGCAAACATCAGTAAATCTGGTTTGTTCTTTGTGAGGAGTAGTTTTGATCAACCAGGCAGCAGTTCTTTATTCCACATGGACATGGTACACATATATGCTTACTGCTATATAATGACTTGGTAACCTCCTGCAACCTCCAGTTCTTCACTGAGGGTAAGAGAAGGCCTACACAACTAAAGGGCTCCCGTATATTCTTAATAGTAATCAACTTACTCTTGTATTGCACTGTACAGCAACGAAAGCTGTGACACTGATGTAGTTGCTCATTTTTCCATCTGTTCAGCCTGTTAATTACATTGATCGCAGACTGATGAATTGTTTAATAAACTGCTGGGACTCTGAATGCCAATGCTCTGCAATGATCAGCTGCTCATTATACTTTATTTATCACTGTACTTGCCATTAACTTGCTATAAAAGAGATGTGTGCAGATCCAATGTCTTTTAAAAAGATCCAATCTAATAATAGACCCTGATGACCTTTCTGTGGAAGGATAGTGCTGACATAATGCCAAAAGTCTACACCAAAAATCCTACAATGATTTACAAATGTACTAAGGAGATTTGTATGTTTTCTTTCACAAGAAAAATCCACGGGGTTTATTCCTATTAAAATTCCTTCCTTACCGTTTGTTTCCACCGTATTCTCAATTTGCCTACAGTGAAGCAATTGGTCACTTTTTAATGGGGTTTGGCTAATCTCAGTTATCACAGTGAACTGTGGGCAGCATTAGGGCAGCACAGTGGCACAGCGGTAGAGTTGCTGCCTTACAGCGCCGGGTTCGATCCTGACTACAGGTGCTGTCTGTATGGAGTTTGTACGTTCTCCCCGTGACCGCGTGGGTTTTCCCCGGGTGCTGTGGTTTGCTTCCACATTCCAAAGACGCACAGATTTGTAGGTTAATTGGCTTTGGTAAAGATTGCAAAATGTGTGTAGGCTCGTGCTAATGTAGAGCAATCGCTGGTCACTGGACTCGGTGGACCGAAGGGCCTGTTTCCGCGCTGTATCTCTAAACTAAACTAGACTAAACTAAACTAAACTAAGTTATCATAAACCCAAACAAAAGCACACATGTGCCCATTATGTTGGGAGACCAGCTAGTGTTCTACCATCTTATTACTCTTAAACATTCCCCTGACATCGTACACATTTCTAAATTTCAGGGGAAAGACAACATTAGAAAGCTCACAAGCAAAAGCCAGAGACTGACTCTTGAAAAATGTTATTCCCCATTCACCAGGTTGTCACTATATCTAAACTCAGTGCTTTCTTGTTACAGTCTTCAGTTCTTAAATCCCAGCTCATGATTCTCTTACAATAGGAAAGAAAACAATTTACATGGTGACAACATTTCTGGAAAATATTATTAAACAGGTCCAATCTGTCAACAAAGGTGAAATATAAATTGAAAACTAGGTCAAAAAGAAAAATGGCTTGAATAAAAAGGTGACCATGTTTGATGCACTATGCTTGTAAACGACATGTGCAAAATGCACAAATGCTGATTTGGAAATCGGGAATCTTGCCTGAACTTTCTCTATAAAGCCAAAAACCTGCAGCCATTAAACAAAATTTGAAAATTGATCAAAATTATGATGCAAATGGTTTTGAATAATAGAGTGGTGTGGCATTTCTATCGAGATATGTCAAATGGCATCTTCCCATACTCAGGTTGCCTGCTGGTTAGAGTAGTGGTGGTGGAGCCCATGAGGAACAGAGTAGCATTGTGATACATTCCATCAATGCTGAAAGACAAATGAATTCAGAGGGTGCATCGAATTTTTAGCGCCTTTATTCAAACTTCCATCAGAGGACTCCAAAGATAAGCTAAAAATTCTTGTCATACATGGGATTCAACAGTGAAGAAAGCAAAAGAAAATCCTATTAAAAACATAGATAGCTTTGAATTAGCGTGGGTAGGTTGTAGGTGCAGGGTTCCTTGCTGAAGCTGGAGCCTGTGTCCATGTAGTTCAGCAAGTGGCCTCCAATTGAATTCTAGTTCAATTCAATTTTAATTAGTTTGAACTTTAAACCAACTCTGCACCTCAATTTGTTTTTAGAAGTTAATCTATAAAGAAAAGTGTGCATTTGCCAATGTGGAAACTCACTTGTCTGCAAGTAATTTGTTTTCCATCTTTTGTGCGCTTGGTTTCAGTAAGCGATCCCAAATCATGCAAGTATCGTTGAACACTAAATTATGCTTCCATTGCTCTGTAAACCTCAGAAGAAAATATCCCTTACTGCAACAAAGCAGAATTTTTCCATCTTCAAGTATCATGAGATAATTCAGTTTCATTTCAGTACTACTATAGGGGCAGTTTGTGGCTGGATTGGCACCGCAGAAACTCGTTATAATGCCTGGGTCTAACCCACTTTACCTGAATATTGTCATTGCATACATTTTGTGAATATTTTAATAGGTAGCATGATTTTTGTAGAATATGTAAAGCAGAGAACAGCAAGGCACAGGAACAGCCCCTTCAGCTCACCATGTATGTGCCAATCATGATGGTGATATAACTCATCCCATCTTTGGTTGTAAACTTCTATACCAAATCAGAAATCAATAGAATGCATGAACAATACCTTGAGACTTTGCTTTAATTCAAAACAGAAAGGAGATTTTTGCATATGGTTGGTTAAAACTGAATGCATTCAAATAGATACCCAACTTGTTCTGCCTCAGTTGGCCTCGTTGTGTGCAGATTTCAATGAAAATGGGTCCACTGCATTTTAGAGAAGTAAAAAAAATCATTTAATAGGGAGGAAGACTGTTATTTAAGAATATTTAATGGGCAGGAATCTCACAGAGGATCACATACATCATAAACCACAGAACAATCACAGCAGTTACATCAATCTGGACCCTCAGATGCCTCACTGTGGCAGAAATCTGTGCTTGATCCAGACTTTGGGTGCTGTCTGTGTGGACTTTGCACTTTCTCCATGTGATCATATTGATTTCCTCTAGGTGCTCTGGTTTCCTCCCACATCCCAAAGGCATGCAGGTTTGTAGGTCGATTGGCCTTGGCCTCTGTAAATTGCCGCTAGTGTGTAGGGATTAGATGAGAAAGTGGTTTAACATAGAACCAGGGTGAATGGGTGATCAACAGTTGGCAAGGACTGTTGGGCCAAAGGGTCTGTTTCCATGCTGTATCTCTAAAATTATAGTAACGTTAAAATCGCTCCTAAAGAGCAAATCACCCCCGAGCGCAATATTAGTGAATTGCTCACCATCAGAGATTGCAGTGATCTCTGAGAAATATTGGGAATTCCACAGGGCATTTGCAACCACGTTCAGGATTCTCAAGTGAATGCGGAAGTCCTGAACTTGTTGGCAAGGGGTTAGTGATGTTCTCCTGGACCTGCACCAATGTTCATCTGCACTGAATTCTTCCTGCGCCGACATATGAAGATACTGAATTTCCTCAGCAGTTGCACTGAACAACTTGAACCAGGTTGGACCTGATGTGGGAATAGTCTCTCTGTTTATCTGAATCAAGACGCAGGGTAGGTACATGGGCCCCCCCCGTGTAGGAGGACCTCACATACAGAAATCTGACTTTAAGCAAATTATTTCATAAATATTTAAAGAATTTTTCAACATAGTACTAATAATAAAATGTTCTGTGGTATTCATTAACAACTGGACACAGTTAATTTTCAATTAGTTTAATTGTGGGTAGATTTAGGATAAATATTTGATGAAATGAAAGAATTATAGGAAGTGTATGTGGAGCAAAGCGATATTAGTAGTTGTAGAAACAGCATTTCTTACTTATGGGAAAACTGGTGCTTTCAGGAATGAAACCCTTAATGGATCACATGCAGGCAGAGGAGATTATTTTAACAGCATCATATTCGGCATGGACATTGTAGGCTGCAGGGCCTATCATTGTGCTTTACTGTTATATTTAAATAAAATAAACCAAATGTCTAGAAGCAGTTTAAGTCACAAAAGCTGGCTGTAGTTTTGATCTATATTTGGATAATTTCCTTCATTATGATTTATTCCTGACAAGGTGATATTTTATTTATTTTTGCCGATGTGTTTAATTTTTCTGGATACTATAATTATTGGTATAATGACGACAACATCAGACTCTAGTTCAAGTTTTTCAGAGAGCTGACTGGAATGATGGACTGTCCTGGGGAACAAACGGAAACATTGATGTCCAAAGCTCTGAATTCCATATTTTTCCACTGGTTGCCCATCATAACTTTGTCCTGAGCCCTCCATAAAGGGAAGGGGGGAAATTACACCCCTCTAAACAAAACAGCGGGTGGTGAGAAGAACAGAGAATTTTAGTTTGGTTTAGATAAGTTTGGAGATACAGAAGGGAAACAGTCCCTGCAGCCCACTGAGTCCACATCAACCATCGATCACCCGTTCACATTAGTTCTATGTAATGTCACTTTCTCATCCACTCCTGAATTTCTAAGAGTAATGTTTGTAAAACTGATCTCCCTTTGGTACTCGATCCTGGCTTCTATTGACATAGTGCTGATGTTATCTGTGACTGATTATTAACATTGCACATCTTCATCATATTATTGATAAAAGTGAATTACATTTGTAACATTTCAATGATTTTCTTAAATAATGATGACCTTCCACTGTGGACTTTGACATTTAATATACTCCACAATCCATGGCTGTGAGGCTTCGGGGCGTAACTAACACTTGGTGTTAATTGCTACTAAAGCTCTTCATCCCAAAGGGATTGCAATCCTTAAAAAAAATTCTTTGAAGCAAGGGTTTCAATTGACATAACCACCTTTTGCACTTCAGTGAACTTTCCAAATTATTGAAATAATACTATATCTTTGAAGCTGAGTAGATGTCAAATATCCCTACAACTAAAAATTCCCCCTCAAATATTACTGCTTGTGGAAAAGCACAGCTTTATATTGGTACAGACCTCCTGAATGGCAACCTGACTGTGCTGTTGAAAGACGGGAGGATGAAGTAAATTGTCAAACTAATGCACGTTGTTCATCTTTGGTTCACCATACCTCACCAAAATGTAAAGACTTCATGCAGGAAGTCAGAATTTCCATTATGCAGCAAATGTTGTAATTCAGCTCAATGAATCAATGGCAATGGAAAACTTTCTGAATTAATAATTCATTTCAGATTTGCTGATTAAATTAGAGTTTTAATAGTTTTACAAGTTAATCGAATAATGTTAGCAGAAGAGATGCAATCTTGATTCAGTTTGAATTATCTTGTTGATTGTGTTATATGGGCTTGCGTGATTTACTTCATAATGAACAGTGTGGGTGGCAAGCCAATCTATACTCAGTGCAATAAACACAACCTAGATAAGCCACTTCTAAAAGCAAAGCTGATAAGTAAGAAAAATCAATATTCTCACTTTAACAGTTTTAAGGATGAATTTGAAATGAATGTGTTGGAACTGTTGTCCCAGAACAGACCCCTTGCAATGATAATGACTTCATTAAAGCTACTGTTTAAAGATTAAAATGTTTTTGATGGTACGCTATTCTACGCACAATATATCAAACCAGTTACTTTTCCCATTATCTACAGCGAATGTCATGCCCCGAAATGTTTGTTAGGCATCCTGATAATAAACATATTCTTCATTATCCTGCCACTGGGGAAGGCTGGGACAGTAATATATAAGCTAATGCATTTGTTTTTAAATCCCAGTTAAAGAAGTAGCAAACCTCAGAGCTAGTTGGCCAAGAGACATGAATTAAAGTTGCCTCTGACAAGAACAAGCAGTCTGCATCTAGTTGCCATGATGCCTGATACTTAACGTTCTCTATATTTCACACATCATTGCTGGGCCTTAAAGCAATGATTGCAGAGCTGCACAGCAAAGATCCATGCTATAAACTCCGCTGAGTGATGAATGGCTTGGGACCACTCACGGCGCAAGACTCAACCCGAGCTGACAATCACAGAGGGTGGGTCTCGTCACGCACGTTAAATGCATGTGTTCCCCTCTCCATGTTTCTCCTCACCTCCATTATATGCCACTGCCCTGAGCCTGCCACTGAGGGAATTATTTAAGGCTGTCTAGCATTCCCTTGATTCCTGGTGGCTCTGATATAGCAGCTGCAATCTCTGCACACAGTTGCTCTCGGGATGCCACGCAAGTCAGGTAATAGCACAGTAGTCTTGGTGAAAACCTCCTGACTGATTTTTTTTAATAGTACATTTTTCCAAATTCATGATTTTTATGGGATCCCTGGATTGAGTGTCAGCAGTAAATATTGCACACTTTTCACACCCTAAATAAGGAGGAGGTCCATTTCTAAGCACGCTTATGCAAGTTATTCCATTTCCGAGCTACCTTTCTTCAGGTGAAGACACAGCAAAAGGTACAGAGAAAGTTCTGAATTATAAATCAGAGGCAAACCCACAAGGCCAAGATAGTCAGGTTGTTTGTTTTTTTACGACTCTGAGATTATCTGACAACAAAGAAAATACCTTGTGGAAGCATGGGCTGGCAGATTTAAGTCATGGTGCATATGACCACACCTTAACCCAGAGGGATGAGCAAATTAAATGTGTTGTTACCTCATCTTGGGTAATCACAGCCAAAGCCAGCAACAAGACTACTGTCTGCTATCTAGCGGCTGTAAGAAAGCTGATGAATTGTACTAATAAAGGCACTGTGGTCTCTAACCTCCTTCATTATGTTGCAGATATGGCAGCTGTTGATATCGATCAATATGACATCCACACCATTGCTGATGCACTGAAGCATTACTTACGAGGGCTGCCTTCACCTGTGATTCCTCCAGCTATTTACAGTGAGCTACTCTACACTGCCCAAGGTAAAATGCTTCAGATGACTGGTTCTAAGCCTTTTTATGATTCCGTAAATAAAAATCTGTTCTAAAATGTACTGCTGAATAATAGCTCGATAAATTTGTAATGCTTTTCGGTCTTTTCTGCAAAAGTCATTTTTCTTTCTTTTAAGAGTATTGTTTGCCTGAGAAACGTCAAAGGATTTTAAATCTTTGTTTCATATACCTTTATTTGTTACAAATTGTTTTGTCCCTACCCTGCATCTGATCCTTTAGACTATTCAAATATTTCCACCTTGTGTTAATCTAAATCCTCAGCAGATTTTGCTTTAAATGGCGATGTCCATGTGCGAGCTTTCTTTCAGAAAATTCAGATTCAGTTATTCAGAATATTGCATAGTTTACCTTCATTAAAATGGTGGGAAAGTAAATAAGTAGTCAACTCTGTGTGTTTCGCAAAAACGTAAGCTTGACGAATTTTATGTTCATTCCTTGAGGACCTAATAAATTGTAGCCAATTGAGGGGCCACATTAAGGTAGATATCCCGAGATTTAGGATGAATCCATGGAACCTTTGTATCATAACAGCATATACAGAGACCATCCATCATACCAAGTACATGCTATCTTCTTATCAAGATGTCCAATTATTCTGTATATCCTGCAGCTCTGTGAATTCTTTCCCCTCTAGTGCCTGCCCGATTCCTTCCTCAATCATCTTGTTTCTCATTAAATCAGTCAAAATGTCTAATTCATCAGTCAATTATATCTCATGACTTAAAATATCAGGTGAGGACAGGACCCAACTCCAATATGATTGTGATCCTACACCAAAGTTAAATGTTATGAGTCGTTGTCAAGCCCATTTACATGGACTTAAAAAAAAGACAAGTTGGAGTAACTCAATGGATCAGGCAGCATCCCTGGAGAAAATAGGCAGATGATGTTTGAGTTCGGGACCATTCATCAGACTGAGCATTAAACATCAGTCACAGGAAGGGACACGACCTGAAATACCACCTGTCCATGTTCTCCAGGGATGCTGCCTGGTTACTCCTGCACTTTGTGTCTTTTTTGTAAACTAGCATCTGCAGTTTCTTTGTTTCTCCATCTGTCTGGATAGCAGGTATGTTTTTCTGGTATCGAAGGAACACTGTGCAAGCTGGGTGAAAGGGTGATAGGTAGGGAATAAAAATGACGGAACTGTCATCCTGGTGCATTGTGATCACCCTTTTAGATATATATATATATTTTGTTGAGCTTTAAGCCATCAATTTTAAAAAAAGATTATTGTCAGGTGGAAACAAATAGGTGACACTGTACTGAAAATAAGGGGACGAAATGGCAACTCTGGAACTGGTTCCCACCAACTGGCTGGCCATGTAACTGTTGTCAATAACAGCTGACATTTATTAATTAAAATCAAACATTCGTTCAATGTTGATGCAAAAAATAATGTGTTGTTACTCCTTCATAAATTACTGACTATGGAACTTATCATTCCAATCATATATCGAAGGTACTGAAGTTTAGTATTATTATTTTTACAATCTGGAATCAAATTCATGCCAAACCATCTGAGAGTTGACATGCAGAATCTTCATCTTCATAAAATATTACTGAATTAATAAAGATATCAATCAACTCACGAGAATATTATAGATGATGAATGTGTAATTGAACCTGGTCAGAATGTTCTGCATTTATCCGAAGGCAAAGCTTTGCTGAACCAAATAGCTTTAATACACTTAGAAATAGGAGTTCCACAGTTTGGATGTTCAAAGATAATAAAGCACCCACATAAGGTGCCACGGCAAAGAAAGATACCGAAGGGACTGCCACCCTTGACAAAGGCGATAATTTCGCTGGACACCTACGCTCAGTCCGCCTTGGCCCACTCAATCTCCCGGTTACCAAACATTTTAACTCCCCTTCTATTCCCCTATTGACCTTTCTGTCTTGGGCCTCCTCCACTGTCAGAGTGTGACCAAACTTAAATTGGAGGAACAGCACCTCATATTTTGCTTGGCTGCTTACAACCCAGCAGTATAAATATTGATTTCTCTAATTTCAAGTCTCTTCCGCACCCCTAGTTGTCCTGCTAGTTTCACTGTTCGTATCCCTTCATTATCACCTCCTCCACAGCCAGCAATGGACCATGGTGGGCTCCTTGGCCATGAGTGCCGCCGGTCTGATTTAATCTGTACCTTTTCATACCTCTCCCTGACTCCCAGTCCGAAGAAGAGTCTCGACCCGAGACGTCACCTATTCCTTTTCTCCAGAGATGCTGCATGACCCTCCAGCATTTTGTGTCCATTTTTGGTGTAAACCAGCATCTACAGTTCCTTCCTACACAGAGGAACTGTTTGTTGTATTTGTTTTGAGGCAAACTTTGTGAGCATGCTGGCATCCTGTACAATGATTTTATAGTACAAGAAGATGACTTTAACTGGGGAGAATCTGTAGTATTTTTTATTCTTCAATAAAAGGCGTCGTCGATTTTTCCTCTACTAGTTCTATGAAAATTAAGTAAAATATCCACTGATACAAATTTTAAGTAAAACTAGAAAAGGGTGGACCCGTTGGGTCCAAATCTCTCCTGCATTGGTCTAGCACCCCCTCCTTCCCCACTCCACCTCTCCCCCCTTCCCCTTCCCCCCCACTCCCCCCTCCTCCCCCTACTCACCCACCTGCCCTCTCCATCCCCCTCAACCCCCTTTATCCTCCCTCCCCCCCTCACCCACTCAGCCACTCACCCACTCCAACCCCCCTCAAACCCCCTTATACCCCATCCTGCCTTCCCCCACTCACCCACTCCATCCCTCCTCAACCTCCCTTGAGGCGGCGGCGGCTCAATGGCGACTGTCCCCTCATTCAGCAGCAGCGGCAGCGGTGGCTCGACAGCGATGGTCATTGCTTTGAGTGGGAAGAACCAGTGACCAATCGGGCATCGAGCGGGAGGTCGGAGTCAATCAATCATATCATATCATATCATATATATACAGCCGGAAACAGGCCTTTTTGGCCCTCCAAGCCCGTGCCGCCCAGTGATCCCCGTACATTAACACGATCCTACACCCACTAGGGACAATTTTTACATTTACCCAGCCAATTAACCTACATACCTGTACGTCTTTGGAGTGTGGGAGGAAACCGAAGATCTCGGAGAAAACCCACGCAGGTCACGGGGAGAACGTACAAACTCATTACAGTGCAGCACCCGTAGTCAGGATCGAACCTGAGTCTCCGGCGCTGCATTCGCTGTAAAGCAGCAACTCTACCGCTGCGCTACCGTGCCGCCCAATCGACCCCACGTGGGGGGAGCGACAGGAGCCAATCAGGATGCACCGGACCCCCACGTGGGGGACAGTTGGTAGAGCCAATCAGAAGGCGATCTCAAAATGGCGATCTCAAAATGGCGATCTCAAAATGGCGATCTCAAAATGGCGATCTCAAAATGGCAACCCTCCCCCAAATGCACACGCGTGGATCTGTCGGCCATCTTACCGTTGTGACGCAAGATGAACACGTAAGTATTAGACCAATTGGGCCCCAACTGTGCAGGAACCCGTTGGGTTCCCATTGTGGCATGGAACATGGAGGTATTACTGTGCAGGCACGGCTGACGGGCAAGGAAAGTGGGAACAATTTTTTGAAGTTTAAAAAGTGATTTATTAAAGTTTAAAAAGTGAATAACTTTAAAAAAATAACAACCATTGGAACAGCAGGTCAATGGTGAGTCAGGTGGGCCTAAAATTGTTGCGCTATCGTGTACCATTTTGGCTGTATTTCGGGTACAAACAATCAAACAAACAAACAAACATACAAGATAAGAGTTTTAGTAATATATATAGATAACCACTGATGCCAATTTTGTAGCCCCGCATGATTTATTCTGAGCAACTTGAATTTAGCCCAGATGGAATTTAGAAGCCCCTGCCTCTTTAATAACATTAGTACCTCCTTATGCATGGAATTTTGCCTAGGAAGGTGTTTCCATTTCTTCTATTCCATCACTTTTATCTGTGTGCATAATTGAAGCTGAATTTAAAGGAAGGGCAGCATGTAAAGTGTACAGTTCTTTAATAAAAGGATGTATCTGTAATAGTTACTGACACAGGAATAATATTACACATATCGTTAGAACCTAATAACCTTTTTTGTTGCTGTTGGTTGGGTGCAACAAATAAAGAAAGATATGAATTTGGTTATTAATCATGCAAGGGAAATGTTACATACATCATAAACTTGTCAACGGAAAGTGCCAACTGATAAAGGAGCCAGATCCTCCTACAAAGTGGGCTTGGATTTATTACGACAATATCCTGCCGTGTTTCTGCCATTGCAAAGAGCACCTTCATATTTTGGAAAATAACCATTAATGCTGGGAGATGAATATTCAAACCCTCCTTGTCCGTGTAAGTGGTGGGCTTCGTACAGCACTAATGGAACCAGCCATATAATAACAACAAATGGAAGTAAAATATATTTATCATATATTCTTGTGCAAAGCAAAATAGTGCAGGTGCTCTAAATTTGTAATTGAAGCGGGCGGTGGTGGAAACAGTTTTCTGATAAAGGTGCGTCATGTGCGATTTGTTAGAATCGTACAGTGTGCAAACTGGCCCTTCGGTATAACTTGCCCACACCGACCAACATGCACCATCTACACTTGACCCACCTGCCTGCATTTGGCCCATATCCCTCCAAACTTGTCCTATCCATGTACCTGTCTAATTGCTTCTTAAATATTGGGATAGTCCCAGCCTCAACTACCTCCTCTGGCAGCTCATTCCAGACACCCACCACCCTTGTGTGCCAAAGTTACCCCTCAAATTCCTATTAAATCATTCCCCTTCACATTAAACCTATATCTTCTGGTTCTCAATTCTCCTACTCTGCACGAGACTTTGTGCATCTACCTGATCTATTCCTCTCATGATTTAATACACCCTATAAGATCAGTCCGCATCCTCCTGCGCTCCGTAATAGTCCCCCAGCCTGTCCAACCTCTCCCTATAGCTTAGACTCTCGAATCCTAGCAACGCCGAGCCTCGGCGATCGCTTCGCTGAACACCTGCACTCGGTCCGCATTAACAAAACTGATCTCCCGGTGGCCGAGCACTTTAACTCCCCCTCCCATTCCCAGTCTGACCTTTCTATCATGGGCCTCCTCCAGTGCCATAGTGAGGCCCGCCGGAAGTTGGAGGAGCAGCACCTCATATTTCGCCTGGGCAGTTTGCAGCCCGGTGGTATGAACGTCGACTTCTCCAACTTTAGATAGCTCCTCTGTCCCTCCCTTCCCCTCCTCCTTCCCAGATCTCCCTCTATCTTCCTGTCTCCACCTATATCCTTCCTTTGTCCCGCCCCCCTGACATCAGTCTGAAGAAGGGTCTCGACCCGAAACGTTACCCATTCCTTCTCTCCCGAGATGCTGCCTGACCTGCTGAGTTACTCCAGCATTTTGTGAATAAATCGATTTGTACCAGCATCTGCAGTTATTTTCTTATACTCCATGTAAATCATCTGTGCATCCTTTGCAACTTGCCAACATCTTCCCTGTAATATGGTGCCCAGAACTGTAAGTAATACTCTAAATGCAACCTCACCAACGTCTTGTATGACTGCACATGACATCCTGACTTCTATACTCAATACTTTGAGTGATGAAGGCTATTGCGCCAAAAGCCTTTATGACCACCCTATCTACAGTACCTTCAAGGAAGGCCACCTTCAAGGAACTATGTACCTGCACTCCTAGTTCTCTCTGCTCTATAACACTCCCCAGAGCCCTGCCATACACTGTGGAGGTCCTGCCCATGTTAGACTTTCCAAAATACAACTCCTCACATTTCTCTGTATTAAATTCCACCGACTATTCCTCAGCCCACCTGGCCAACCGATCAAGATCCTGTGGCTATTTTTTACCTCCATCACATCTGCAATCCACCCACTTTTATATCATCTGCAAACTTGCAAATCTTGCCATGTACATTCTCATCCAAATCATTGATATAGATGACAAACAGTAATGGACCCAGCACTGATCCCTGAGGCACACCACTAGTTAGAGCCTCTAGTCTGAGAAGCAAGCTTCCACCTTTTCCCTCTAAGTCTTCCATGAAGCCAATTTTCTATCCAATTTTCTACAGAGAACTACAAGATTATTAAATAATCTTATGGGGAAAAGGCGGGAGAATGGAGTTGAGAGGGAAGGATAGATCAGCCATGATTAAATGTGTAGGAAAATAACTGCAGATGCTGGTTCAAATGAAAGGTAGACACAAAATGCTGGAGTAACTCAGCGGGTCAGGCAGCATCTCAGGAGAGAAGGAACGGGTCGAGACCCTTCTTCTGAAACGTCACCCATTCCTTCTCTCCTGAGATGCTGCCTGACCCGCTGAGTTACTCCAGCATTTTGTGTCTAGCCATGATCAAACGGTAGAGTAGACTTGAGGGGCCAAATGCATAATTCTGCTCCTATAACTTATGAACTTTTGAGCTCTAACATTCTGGGCTGAATCATGTGGGAAGGCTAATTCCAATGAAGTTAGATGTGGTATTAATATTGCAAGTTAATAAAGATTGGAAATGTTACAGAGCAATACCGCGACCCAGGATAAATGTTCAGGGTATATTGCCTTTCCTGACAGGAGTGTAAGCATGTTAGGAAAGGCAATATACCCTGAACATTACATTCAGGGTATGAACATATGTCATTCAATAAGATTGTGGATGGACTACTAATCACTTTATTTCACTATTCCCATATGTCCTGTTCCCAAAGTGACCATGAATTTCCTTGTCTCAATCTTGTCGGTATTTAATGACCGAGCAAAATGACCTTGTAAGTAAAGCATTCCTAAGATTCATTGTCTCCTGACTGTCAAAATATCTCCTCACCTCAGTCCTAAAAAGCCAATCCTTTATTCTACGTCCATAATTCTAGATTCTTCAGGGACTTGAAAATGCTTTTGAGTATCGACCTTGATAAGCGCATGATGTCTTGTGCACAGAGATCTACTCACTTTCATCTAAGATCCAGAAAATACAATTTTTCTGAATAGGTAGCCCTTTCATCATGGGAATCAAATATATCCTATCAAAAGCAAGGAGGCCAAAAATGTGCTCTCACCAAAGTCTAAGTATCTCCAGGAAGATAGCCTTACGCTTATACACCAAGACTCCTTACTGCCGATAATAAACATGTGCACAGTGCTTACAGGCGAAAAGTCTGTAAGGATAAGAAAGACAGGACTTCAATATGGATGTTTGCCAAGGCATATTCTAACCATTAATACTAACTTTTACAAATATTTACAAAAGTATAGACACTTACAATGCATGAAAAGGTGGCACAGTGGCGTAGCTGATGGAGCTGCTGCTTAACAGCACCAGAGACATGGGTTCAATGTTGACCTTGGGGTGCTGTCTGTACGGTGATGGCATGTTCTGCCAGTGACAACGTGGGTTCTCCAGTTCCTCCCACATCCCAATGACATGCCCCAAATGGAAAGGGGACTGGATGAGGAAGCGGGATGACATAGTGTGGACCTGCTGGGCCCAATGGCCTGTTTCCATGTTGTATCTTTCAATCATTCACTCAATCAATCAATCGATTAAAAAACATATTTAAAAATCGGCTTGGATATTGAACCAGAAATGTTGACTTAAATTGCTTGTCGCATTTTCTTGTTTATTCATTTTATGAGATGAGGATGCCACTGGTAAAACCAACATTTATTGTCCATCACAATTGTGCTTGATACGGTGGTGTTGGTGAGCTAGCTTCCTGGACCACTGCAGCCCTTCTGGTGAGAGTAGCTGAATACGCTGTTGGATGGGGAGATTCAGAATTTAGACCCAACAACAACAATGATGTAACAGCAAGGCGATGGCCGATTTACATTGGATCTTGCAGCAAGTGGTGTTCCTATGAGCTTGCTAATCCTATCAATCTGGTTGGGTTTGGGAGATGGTGCAGATGAACTTGGGTAAGATACTGCGGTTTCGTTTTTCTGCAGTTTATTAAGATTAAGTATTTATATAAAAATATTTAAAAACCTGCAGTGCAAAGAGGCAGGTCTGACCATGAAGCTCAGCTCGAGCCAAAATCCAGGTATGATTATTCCATCACACTGGCCAGCGTACAACATTTATTGATCTTCTACTTCAACAAATAATACTTGGCTTCACTAGCCTCCCCTGCAAAAATAATTATGCCATTAATCTTCTCTAAAACCTTCAATCCTGTTTCTCTATCGATCCAATTCCATTTTAAAGATGCCAATTGAACTCCCATAAAATACATGCCCTTGGAAGTAGTCCATTATTTCAATAAACCATGCTTCAGTTTGGTAGCCCGACATGCTCTGATTAGCTCTGTGTTGGGCAGGGGTCAGACAGTGAATACTAAGAGATACTGTGCATGTTTATGTGTTTGTTGGGGAGGGGAGAGATAATGGAGAGGTTTAGACATTATTATATTCATTCGGGCTCAGGTCAGGCCCCAATTTTCTTTTACATTTGTCACTGATTTCCTGAATATATTATTGTTATCAAATCTCACTCTGGAGACTTGAGCACATAAATCTAGACTGACACTCCCGTGCAGTGCCGGGGGATTGCTGCACAATTAGAGTTGCTATCACTGAGCTCAGATGTTAAACTGAGGCATCATCTATTTTCTCAGATGAACCTAAAGAATCAATGACATTGTTCTGGCAAAGACCATGTAAGCTATCCCCTTAGTCCTGGCCAAGATATTGGCTTCAATGTACATTTCTGAAACAGACAGTATGGACAGAAGCTAAGTGCTACAATTTGAAGCTTGCTGTATTCAAAACTTCTTTGGCGTTAGAATGTTATGAAGTATTTTGAAAGAGACATTAAAAAAGTGCGTATTTTTGTTTGAATTTTGAATTTCATCTATTGTCATCATAATTGTTACGAGAGATTTATGAATATTATACCCATGTTCATTTCTGTTCACCCTCTACTGAAATTTGTCAACTTTCATCTGATCTATACTGTACAGGTCTCCCCTTGGTCTTTTCCTTTCAATGTTACAGCACATATATTCAAACAGGGCATATTTTGCATTCTACCTGCATTCTACCATCTAATCACAGAATCTCACGTTGCAGGGGGTATAGGGAGAAGGCAGGAACGGGGTACTGATTGAGAATGATCAGCCATGATCAAATTGAATGGTGGTGCTGGCTCGAAGGGCCGAATGGCCTACTCCTGCACCTATTGTCTATTGCATCAATGCCACTATTTCCTTCAATGCACCTGCAAAACATTTGTGAGGTAGTTCTCAGCCCTTCCGTGTCCAGTTGTGGCCTGACATTGGACTGTGCTCCTTCTCCAAAGAGCCTATGCAGTGGCTGCATTAAGCTTCAGCACATTCTCCAGCATCTCGAAATGCTTCCCTCGGCAGCATTCACTTGCAGTCATCTCTTGCCACAGGAACAAGCTTTGCACAGACCAAACTGCATCTGCTACCAAGTTAAACACAAAATGCTGGAGTAACTCAATGGGTCAGGCAGCATCTCTGGAGAAAAGGAATAGGTGACGATGTTTCAGGTCGAGACCCTTCTTCAGACTGAGTGTTAGGGGAGAGGGGAACAAGTGTTATGAAAAGGTACAAAGAACAAACGAATGAAAGGTATGAAACGAACAAAGCAACATCTGCAGTTTCTTCTTACACACTCTGTCACCAAGTTAATGTTTATCTCAGCTCACATCTGCCTGTCTTCTTTGCCCCATGAATATTTTAGCACACATTAATCCCTCTAAGTTTTAGAGTCACTCTGTATGCTCTTTAAAACTTTTCTGCCGTCCTTTCGAAAATGGTCCGACTACAAAATATATGCAATGCATATGAGAGGTAACTCCATCAGTGATCAATACCATATGGATCTCATTCTGGCTCACTCTCTAATGCTGTCAAGATCCAGCTGAGCCCCTTTTTGACAACTACCTCATGTATCCAGATGTTGTCAGCAAGGTATATTACACTATATTAAGTCTAGGTTGCAAATTACAGCAGTGCATACATTTCAAAACGATCACAGAGGCTTTCACGCACTTTGGTGTGTTCCGAAAGAATGTGAAAGGTGATATATAAATTATTATTTTTTGGTAATATCAGGGCAATGGAAAGGTTGAAGATCTTTTGAATGCTCTTCCTGTTCATATTTTCTACCCTTCTTTTTTTAAATCTAAAGCACCACTCTTCGTGTGTGAGTGAGACAAGTAGAAAATTCTGCAGACAAAAGGGAATGCATCTTGGCAGAGATGGCAAAGATTTTGTTTTTGCTGAAGTGTGCTAAATGGTATCAGTTTGCTGTGCAAACTCTAACTGTACCTGAGGCCCCTTGTTCTGCAGGGGTGTAGCTAAATTCATGCAACACACAGAATATTGCATACATATTAATCTCCAGGTAACTACTAATCTTTCCAGTCTAACGAGAATTACGATAATTGAGCACTGCTGGCAACACAAATTGCTGCAGCAATTTTCTTTCTAATTTCCAACAAGCCAGCAAACACTTTGGGAGAATTCTTGCCCATTGTGTTATTCCATGTCTTTGTGTAATAGGAGTTGAAACCCACACTAAGTGGGGAAGAGAATGGCAGTGGGAAGAAAACGCAGTAACAACACTATGGGTGGCGCAGTGGTAGAGTTGCTGTCTTACAGCGAATGCAGTGCCGGAGACCCGGGTTCAATCCCGACTACGGGTGCTGTCTGTACGGAGTTTGTACGTTCTCCCTGTGACTTGCGTGGGTTTTCTCCGAGATCTTCGGTTTCCTCCCACACTCCAAAGACGTTCAGGTTTGTAGGTTAATTGGCTTGGTAAATGTAAACATTTACATTTTTGTAAATGTAAAAATAGGAAAGTGTTAATGTGCGGGGATCGCTGGTCGGCGCAGACCCGGTGGGCCGAAAGGGCCTGTTTCCGCATTGTATCTCTAAACTAAACTAAACTAAACTAAATTGTGTTAGGAGGTGGTGAACGTTGCCAGTATCGATGCAGGGGAATGTAGGTCTGAAGAAGGATCTTGACCCAAAACGTCACCCATTCCTTCTATCCTGTCCAGCTGAGTTACTCCAGCTTTTTGTGTCTATCTTTTACTAAAGGGCTGCCTGTGCAGGCCAAGTCTTTGGGTATTTTTACGGCAGAGATTTACAGATTCTTGATTTTTAAGGGTGTCAGGGGTTATGGGTTGTAGGCAGGAGAATAGGGTTGAGGGGGAAAGATAGATCAGCCATGTTTGAATGGCAAAATAGATTTGATGGGCCGAATGTCCTAAATCTGCACTAGTCACTTGTGAAATGAAATTGTGAAAAGAGGGTTCAAAATTGCCTGTGTTAATTGAGGGGGTGGGGAGTTCAGAATGAACCAGATGAAAGATGAATTAAACAGTGAGAGGATGGGTGGTGTGGCCATCGGAACAGTATTTGGAAAAGGCAGCATTTAGAAAAACTAGCATGCACTGGAAAAGGCAAAGCAAATGAATGCCATAAACTGAAATGAGCAGGTAAAGATGTTTCATTAAGAACTGGAAAAATATCAGCCTCTACGCACAGGAGGGGCGCAGAAGAAAGGCGGCTCAATATCCAGGCAGAATAAAAGGCGTACCTGAATGGAGGTGAAGAGGTGAATCTCATCTTTGGAGATACAGATACAGAGATGCAGCTTGTAAACAGGCCATTCGGCCCACCGGGTCTGTGCTGACCAGCGATCACCCTATACACTAGCACTATCCTTCACACGAGGGACAATTTCCAATATTACCAAAGCAAATTAACCTACAAACCTGTACATCTTTGGTGTTTGGGTGGGAACCAGAGCTCCCGGAGAAAACACACGTGGTCATAGGGAGAACGTACGAACTCCATACTGACAACACCCGTAGTCAGGATCGAACCCTGGGTCTTTGTCGCAGTAAGGCAGCAACTTGACCACTGCACCACTGTGCCACACTAATCAAGTGAGGTGAATGAACATGGGTAATATGGAGGGAATGTTAGAAGTCGCTGGCTGATCTTTGTGAAAACTGTAAGGTGAGCTGCCTGCTTCCCAGGTCAGCATTCAAGCATCGACATCGGCTTCATTGCAGGAGCCATGCTCAACTTCCTGGCAGTGTGATAAATTGGATATTGCTGCCCAAGGGCCATGTTCTGATGGAGTTCAACCAGCAGGAAGGAATTCTCATTTAATAGTCAAGATTACAAATCTACCAATTGTAAAATAATATAGTTTTCAGAGTGCAGAAGGTAATAAATCATTTCTGGAAGCATGTCCCGGATCCAGGGGATCGAGAGAGCACTGCAGTGTTAGTAAGCTTAACTTTAACTGAGCTGAATGGGATCTGCTGTTCTGTGGCCTCCAACACCACACTGTTCAGTGCATTGACTCCTCAAGCCAAGGGAAGATTAGCATCTGCTGTCCTGGACAAGAATAGACATTGTACTCACATTGATTGATTAACTATGTTAAATCAATGATGATGTCTAATTCAGAAATTCTCTGCTAAATCTATATCTACACCACAAGAATCGTGACGAGATTTGTTTAAGATGAGACACACAACCCCACCACCTCTGAGTTTAGCATGTGCATTTCCAGTAAATCATTTTTGCAGCCTGCAATGGTTTAAATCATTAATCAGTGTCTGTTTATAATGGCATTACACTTAAACTGTAGAGATTTTGATTTCTATTTTCTGTGTAAGCATTTGTAGTTAAACTTAGGATGAGTTTAATTTCACTTTGTAATGTGCTGTGCGTACATATATTTAATTTTAAAGTTCTGACATGCCATCTTTACATTTAAAAGCTTTTAATACTATGTATTCCGGCTAAATCTAGAAATTATTAAACTGTGGATAAACCTATATTTTTCCCATCTGCTTCATGTCACTAAATAAGTTGAACTTATTTGTTCACCAGAAAGGATTATTTCTGGGTCATTTAAAGTTATTTGATTAAAACAATTAAGTACATGCTAATAATTTATAAATAGCCTTTTAAAAATATGCAGATTATTAAGAAGGATTTGAGTAGGGGTCCATCTGGGCCAGAGATTATACACACAGGTTTTAACCTCCTGAAGGATAAGGTCATTCGAAGCAGCAGCTGGTTGAGTTTAAAGTTCATTGTGAGTTTCCATTGTAGAGCACACATCATTGATAATCACTGCAAGGAAAGCAGTGGGGAGTAAGTAATGTCCCAACCATGACAAACCATGTTGGATCAAGGGTGAGTCGTTGCGTTCTAATTAATCCATACTTGCTGAGATAGGCTTAATGCCCATTCATCATCTGCCAGTTTACCAATGAGCTGCTGATGACCTAAGGACTTTAAGTGCTTGTATTATTATAAATACTTCAATGAGATATAGATCCATCAACAGCCTTTGTCAGCGTAGCTATCGTGAAAACGTTCTGTATATCCAACAGAGAAAAAAAAACAAGCCCTTATACATATATATAAATATATATATAGGAAGGAACTGCAGATGCTGGTTTAAACCAAAGATAGACACAAAAAGCTGGAGTAACTCAGCGGAACAGGCAGCATCTCTGAAGAGAAAGAATGGGTGACGTTTCAGGTCAAGACCGTTCTTTAGACGTCACCCGTTTGTTCTCTCCAGAGATGCTGTCTGTCCCGCTGAGTTACTCCAGCTTTTTGTTTCTCTCTCTCTATATATATATACATATCTACCCGAGAGCATTATGGTTCCCTTTGCATCGTTGCTAACTTTTATTTCTAACTTTTTTTCCATTAGAATCCATAATAAAATATTTTATCTGTTTCAGTGCACATACTAAAATATCTTGTGAAACACATGATCAAGAGGTTTATTCCAAACCAACACTGGGTAGCAGGCAATGAGCTGCTGTGAAGCATTGTTCATTGTGCTTTTTGCTGCAGATGGGCATTTGTTGCTTCCTTTCCCAGCCACAGACTTACTGCATATTCCCTATTCTCCAAACAGCATTTCTGAATGTACTGATTTTGTTTTCATTTTTCTTCCTCATGCAGAGGGGATATTTCTCATTTCCCTTTTTGCTGGAGGCCAGTTGCCACAAATACTTGGGCAATACTAGCTTTCATGTACGTGGTGTTATTCTACAAAGGGACACCACGTCCTTCAGCCTTAGTTTGTCTTTGGTGTCCAATATCTGGTCGCACAATATTGTAATTGGGCCTTAATAATAATTAAAACATCACTGTTAACAAGGCCTCCACTTCTCTTTGGAAGTGCTGGGTTGTGAGTGCTCTTGTGACACAAGGCCAATGCTAAACAGGCTAATATATTTTCCAATGGACGATTGAATGAAGAGAATCACCATTGAACAAATTTTAAACTGGTTTATATAAATTCTAATTATTTTGTATTCTATTTCAAAGCAGACTTCAGAACAGCACACAATACCGTCCCCATGATCAAGACAAATAAGTGTTTCTGATGATTAGCATTTCTGATCAAACCTACCTAGGGATTGAAGCCCATGTCACTGCCTGAAGGTATCAGGTCACTGACTGCTGCAAGGGCTTCTTTCTAGGGTTGTGGGATATATTTAAGGCCACCCCAAAGGATTTAATGGACCTTGTCCTTCTCCATGATTCTTCTCCAGATCCTTCAGTCCAACAGAAGAGACATACAACATCTTCTGCCATTTCTGTCAGGGTATAATCTCCCACCCTCCCTTGCAAACGTTCAGGGCCTATTCCTCTTCCTTTGGAGGTGCTATGAAAAACATAAGTATTGACAATCACAGCCACATTATTCTTTACTCTTCTTAGTACGCAGTCCTTCAAAGAAGCTTTGCCTCCCTCTGAGAAGATGACAAGGATTGGTCTAAATGCAACCTCACCTTCTTCTCCCTCAACATATATGTGATAAAATCACTTCTCAAAGGATTAGCTCCTGCCCAATCTCACTGATAGCCCGATCCGCATGTGTAACACATTATAGCTCGAATTTACAATTTAAATTTTAAATTTTAAAGGAGATATGCAGGGCAAGTTTTTGTACACAGAGTGGCGGGTGCCTGGAATGTGCTAGTGGTGGTGGTGGCAAATACAATTGTGGCATTTAAGATGCTTCTAGATAGGCATATGGATGTGCAGGAAATGGAAGGATATGGATCATGTGCAGGCAGATGAGATTTATTTTGGCATTATATTCAGCAAGGACCAAATGGTCTGTTCCTGTGCTGTACAGTTCTATGTTCTACCTTGTGCCAGTATTCCCACTTCTCAACAACTTTGCCCTCCCATCTTTCTAGAACGAAACTCCAATCATAAAATCATTCTCTGTTCTATGTTTGCAACTTCCCTTAAGTTTCTTACTTGGTGTGCACTATAGAGATTTTTTTTTAAATGGTTGAAATAACTTTGAATCAAGCACCTCCTCTTACCTCATCTACTGCACTCAGTGCTCCCAATGTAGCCCCATTTGCAGTGGTGTGACCAAGCATACACAAAGCGATCATTTTACCAAACACTTGCACTCGGTCCTCCCAGGCCTGCTGGTTCTCCAGTTGCTAATCCTTTTCCCTATTCCCATATCGACCTTTCTGTCCTGGGTCTGGGAGAAGGCAGGAAAAAGGGGTTGAGGAGGAAAAATAGATCTTCGTAATAAAATGACGGAGCAGACTCGATGGGCCAAATGGCCTAATTCTGCTCCTATATCTTTTGGTCTCTTCCATTGCCAGAGTGATGCCACACTCAAACTGCAGGATGGCACCACAAATTCAGCTTCATGAGCTTACAACTCAACAGTGTGAATGTTGAATTCTCCAAATTTAGGTAATTTTAGAACATCATTTGGGACGTAGTTGGACAAATGGAATGCAGAACATCCATTGCCCTTCAGTGAAATCAGTTTAATGTTTCAGCAAGGAATGACGCAAAATAAATCACAAATGAATTTGTGCCTGTCAAGCATGGATTAAAGGAATCTATATGCAGTGACAATATTGAATAGTTTTATCAATTAGACTTATTGTGTTTCTTCATGATTGAGTAAATCCAGCTAATTTTTCTATCCGTTAAAGGAGAGATAAGAAACATGCCCACAAAATGTTTTGGTCCCAACTTGGGTCAAAACGCGAAATGCTGGAGGTTCTCCGCAGGTCAAGCAGCATCTGCGGTCCTGCAGTTTGTGTGTCAGGTCAAGCAGCATCTGTGGAGGGGAATGGACAGACGATGTTTCAGGTCACTACCTTATTGCAGACTGAAGGGAGGGGGGGGGGGGGGGGGAGGAGGGATAACGGAAGTGGAGGGAGAGAAAATTAGAACAGAGAAATGGGGTGGGTCAAACCTGCCAAACCTGGAGGAGACAAAATCGACTGTCTGTACCTGGTCTGCTAAACACTTTAACTCCCCCTCCCATTCTCATACTGACCTTTCTGGCCTGGTGTCCTGGGCCTCCTCCACTGTCAGAGTGAGACCCAATGAAAATTGGAGGAACAGCACCTCATATTTCACTTGGGCAGCTTACAACCCAGCGGTATGAATAATGATTTCTCCAACTTCAAGTAACCCGTGCTTTCCCTCTTTCTCCGTCCCTCCCCATCCTAGTTCTCTGTCTAGTTCTACTGTCCTCCTGGTTAAATATTACTGATTGTGTGTCACGATGCTCACAATGAACCATTCTACATTTCCTTATCAACTACATCTGCTTTTATCTCTCGTTTTCACACCTTACCCTTCCATATCTCTAGACTCCCTCCCCCCTGATTCGGTCTGAAGAAGGGTCTCGACCCAAAACGTCACCGATTCCTTCTCTCCAGAGATGCTGCCTGTCCCGCAGACTTACTCCAGCATTTTGTGTCTTTCTTAAGTGATAAGTGGATACAGGTAGGTAGACACAATATGCTGGAGTAACTCATCAGGACAGGCAGGATCTCTGGAGAGAAGGAATCGGAGACGTTTCGGGCCGAGACCCTTCTTCAGAGGGATTGGTTGGCAGATGGGTGGAGTAAGTGACAAAGGGTCGAGGTGAAAAGGAGACAAAAGGGTGTTCGATAGTGACAGAGTGGGAGGAGTGAAATGTAAAGCTGGAGGGTGGGATATGGGTGGAAGGGGACAGGAGGGAGGGGAAAGAATGGGGATAAAAGTGAAAAGGAGCATGTTGCCAGTCTGCCAACCTGTGATGAACCTGTTCATCATACTCCTTCAGCTACAAGAACAATAGAAGGATGATGTGAAGTCTGCAGATTCTGCCGAAGGCAAAGTAAGACATTCTTAGTGGAAGAATGGGTAGCAACAAGAAACTGCTGATGCTGGTTTACAGAAAATAAAGAGACACATGACACTGCAGTAATTTAGTGGGTCAGGCAGCATTCCTTGTATTTTAGAACATTTTCAAAGTTGCCATTTCTTGTGGAGATCTCACAGTGGAGCAGTCAAAATGTAGAAAGAAGAAACTGCAGATGGTAGTTTGCAAAAAATAAAAAGGCACAGGGTGCTGTGGCAACTCAGCGGGTCAGGCTCCAGCCCTGGAGAACACAGTGGATGGGTAATTTGGGAGATGGCATGATCCCTGTGCAGCACATGTTGGGCTTTCGTGTGCTCCTGAGGAATGAACTCAAGGTTCTTGGTGCCTTCCCGAATGTTCTCCATTTTAAATGAACTTGAACCACGGATCCCCATGAGTCAGTGGGATGTTACATTTTTCCAAGAAGGCTGTTGACAACCTCTTTGAAATGTATCATCTGTCAACCTGGTGATCTATTTACAGGCTAGAGCTCAGAATAGAGTGTCTGTTTCAGCAGTCTGGTGCCGGCATATGAACAAGATGACCTGTTCATCTGAAACAATGAGGTATATTTAGGATCTCGTGCTTGTGGACCTTGACTCGGGAGAGGACACGAACATTGACGTTCACTTCTATTGCATATAGTTTTGGAGGACTTTATGGAGATAGCAATGGCTGTACCCCTAAATGCTTTCCGGTAACCTTTACAGCTCAAGAGGGCAAGGTCGAGTGGATGGCACAATGGTACAGCTGACAAAGCTGATACCTCACAGCTCCAGCAAACTGAGTTCAATCCTGACCTCCTGTGCTGCCTGTGTGGAGTTTGTATATTCTCAAGAGTCAAGAGTCAAGAATGTATTATTGTCACATGTCCCAGATAGAACAATGAAATGAATCGGTTGAGAAAGAAAGATATATCAGCCATGATTAAATGGATTCAGTTGTGATGTAATGCTAAAGCCAATCAGCCTGGTCATGCCGATGTGAAAAGTCTGATGCTGAAAAAACAAATTGCCAGAGGAAAACACCAGGTCAAGCTGCTGAGTTCCTCCATCGGTTTGCTTTTTTACTCAGGATTCTAGCATCTGCAGTCTCTTGTGTCTCTGTACAAACTCTTGTTCTACTTTCTCAAAGAGCAGCTTGGGGTTGTCCCAAACCATAACAACCAACAGGTCAAAGCCATCTAATTAGCTTAATGAATATCTACACTCAGCTGCAAAACAAACCACCACAAAGACACTTGTTATATTTATATTGAAGGGAGTTCAAGAATGATGCAACCTTTATTTACATTAAAATATTAAACAGATATAACCTAAATGAAACCCATGGTAGTTCATAACATAAGATTTTCTATCTTAGATAAGGTGATAGCTAACTTTGGGTTAGTATTTTTTAAATTAATCACAGCTGCTGATGAGTCTTTAACAATGTCTTTGTTTAGTTTACTTTAGATTAGAGATACCACGCGGAAACAGACCCTTCAGCCCACCAAATCTGCGCCGACCAGTGATCCCCATACAATAACACTATCCTACACACACTAGGGACAATTTACAATTTTCACCAAAGCCAATTAGCCTACAAACCTGTATGTCTTTGGAGTGTGGGAAGAATCCAGAGATGCCGGAGAAAACCCACACAGCTCATGGGGAGAACGTACATACTCCGTACAGACAGCACCCACAGTCAGAATCAAACCTGGGTCTCTGGCGCTGTAAGGCAGCAACTCTACCGCTACGCCACTGTGCCGCTTTGCCTTGGCTACCTGAAATGAATTTTAGAAACATAGAAAATGCAGGAGGAGGCCATTCGGCCCTTCGAGCTAGCACCGCCATTCATTGTGATCATGGCTGATCATCCACAATCAGTAACCTGTGCCCAACTTCTCCCCATATCCCTTGATTCCACTAGGCCCCAGAGCTCTATCTAACTCTCTCTTAAATTCATCCAGTGATTTGGCCTCCACTGCCTTCTGTGGCAGAGAATTCCACACATTCACAACTCTCTGGGTGAAAAAGTTCCTTCTCACCTCAGTTTTAAATGGCCTCCCCTTTATTCAAAGACTGTGGCACCTGGTTCTGGACTTGCCCAACATTGGGAAACATTTTCCTGCATCTAGCTTGTCCAGTCCTTTTATAATTTTATATGTCTCCCCTCTCATCCTTCTAAACTCCAGTGAATACAAGCATAGTCTTTTCAATCTTTCCTCATATGACAGTCCCGCCATCCCAGGGATCAATCTCGTGAACCTACGCTGCACTGCCTCAATTACAAGGATGTCCTTTCCTCATATTACTAGACCAAAACTGTACACAATACTCCAGATGTGGTCTTACTAGGCCCCTATACAACTGCAGGAGAACCTCTTTACTCCTATACTGAAATCCTCTCGTTATGAAGGCCAACATTCCATTAACTTTCTCCACCGCCAACTTTCAGTGACTGGTGTACAAGGACACCCAGTTCTCGCTGCACTTCCCCCTTATCTAACCTGACACCATTGAGATAATAATCTGCCTCCTTGTTTTTGCCGCCAAAGTGGATAACCTCACATTTATCTACATTATACTGCATCTGCCACACATCTGCCCACTCACTCAAACTGTCCAGGTCACCCTGCTTGATATATGAAGACAATGTCCTTCCTTTGTTCATCATTTTTCTTCATTTTGAATGCACGTAGCTGCTCGTCAGGTAGAAAGAATTTGGTTTGGTTAGACATAGTGACTTTTATACAGTCACTTGGAAACAAGCTATTTTGATATTTTAAGGTGTTGAATGCAGACCCCACCAATTGATAGGAATCATTTGCATTGCACACTAGGCACACACTGCAATGAAGAAGAATAGCAAGCTGAAACGTTAGCTATTCATTCCTCCACAGGTACTCCTAACCTGCTAAGTTACATCAGCACTTTGAGTTTTGCTCAAGATTGCAGCCGTCGCAGCTGCGGCTTGCCTGCAGTCCGTCTGTCTTTTGTGTTTTTTGTTGTTTTTGTCTAAATTGTAGTTTTAATATGGTGTAGTGTTTGTATGTTATGTTTTGGGGAGGGGGGGGGGGGAGGGAACGGGAACTGTAAAATTCTCTCTCCCGAACGGAGACGCGACCTTTGTTTCTGTGTCGTGTCTCCTCCGTTCCCGTTGCGGCCTACCATCGGCCATGCACCTGGGACCACCTGGGGCTCTGGCCGCCTTCGGATGCTGCGGGAGCGGCTGCGACTCGTCTCCGGAGGCTCGGGCGCGGGCCGCGTGGACGTCGGAAGCCCGCAGGCCCCTGGATGGGGGCCGACATCGGGAGCACCGGCAACGGCAGCGTGTTCGCCCGCCCCGAATCGTGGCAACTCCAACAGCCTGACCGCGGGAGAAGACGGCAGGGGAAGAGAAAAGACATTGTGGCCTTCCATCACAGTGAGGAGGGGACTGGAGGAGACTCACTGTGATGGATGTTTCTTTTTGTTTGGTGTTAGTTTGTGATTGTATATGTTATTGCATTTTTATTGATTATTCTTATTGGTCTTATTGTTCAACTGCGGGTAATGTTTCATTTCACTACACATTTATGTGTATGTGACAAATAAACGACTATTGACTATTGACTATTGATATTGATATCTGCAGTTTCTTATATCTCCATTTTACATACTAGACAATTGGCTTCCTTTCATTACAGTCTGTGCTCATTACCATTATTGTACACCCTTGTAACATAAGCATATGTGCAGTTCACGTTTTAAAACTTTGAGAACATATGGAAATGCAGATTCTGGAATCTTGAGTGAAACTCAAAATATTAGAGTAACTCAGCTGGCCAAGCAGTATGTGAGGTGTGCGATACAAGAAATGGCAGATGGTGATTTACAAAAAAAGAAACAAAATGCTGGAGTAGTTCAGCAGGTCAGGCAGCATCTCTGGAGAACAGGTGACGTTTCGGGTCAGGAATCTTCTTCAGACTGATTGTGGTGGGGGAGGGGGTGGAGAAAGCTGGAAGAGACATGGGGCAGGACAAAGCCTGGTGAATGATAGGTGGATACAGGTGAGGGGGGATGTTGATTGGCAGATGATTGGACAAAGGCTAGAGATGAAAAGATAAAAAGTATAAGATACCAATAGAAGAGGTGAGAATTATGAAGCTAGAGGAAATAAATGTAGGGGGAAGAAGTGGGAGAAGGAGAGAAATGTGTGTAAGTCCAAGTGGGAAACAGGAATAAAAGGAGGAATGAAGGAAAAAATAAGAAGGGGGGTTGTTTTTAGGTTAGTTACCAAAAATTGGAGAATTCGATGTTCATATCAATAGACAATAGACAATAGAGAATAGGTGCAGGAGTAGGCCATTCGGCCCTTCGAGCCAGCACCGCCATTCTCAATCAGTACCCCGTCCGTGCCTTCTCCCCATACCCCCTGACTCCGCTATCCTTAAGAGCTCTATCTAGCTCTCTCTTGAATGCATTCAGAGAATTGGCCTCCACTGCCTTCTGAGGCAGAGAGCTCCACAGATATCGTCCCTCTGTAAGCAACCCCACCCTTTCCACCTTCCGCAGAGACTGTTCCCTCTACTACTCCTTGGTCCACTCATCCATTTGGACCCAACCCCCCCACCTACCCGGGTACTTTCGCCTGCAACCACAGGAAATGTAACGCCTGTCGCTATACCTCTTCTCCCTCACATCCATCCAGGGAACCCAGCAGTCCTTCCAAGTGAGATTCATGCGCCCCTCCCCATACCTCATATGCTGCATCCAATGTTCTCGATGTGTCCTTCACAGCAACGAGACCAAGCGTTGATCCGGTGACCGTTTCACTGAACACTTGCACTCGATCCACCAGGGCTTGCTGGATCTCCCGGTTGTTAACGATTGTAACTCCCCTTCCCATTTCCATACTGATCTTTCTATCCTGGTCCTTCTCTGAATGAGATCACGCGCAAACTGGAGGAACACCCTCTAATGTTCCGCTTGGGTAGCTCACAACCCAACCGTATGAACATTTAAGTCCCTAATTTAGCCAACTCACCTACAAACTACGCTCTTTTTTTCTTTTCCTCCCCCTCTCTTTATTGTGCCCCACTTGGACTCTCCTTCCCACCCTCCCATTTCTCCCCTTCCCACTCTCCTTCCACCTACATTCCTTCCTCGGGCTTGACGATTCACACCTCTTCTATCCTTGGCTCACACGTTTTTGTGTTTGTCGTTTTATCACTGGCCTTTGTCCAATCAACAGAGAACCTATAGCTGAGTACCTGCACAGCTATTCCATCATCAAGTATCTTTCTTCGAATATTCTTGCCCAGCGGGTCGATTTGCTTTGCTTTAAAGGTGTGCAGATTTGCTTGAATCAATTATCTGGGAGGTTGCCTTCAGGTAATTGAAATCTGTATCAAGGGTAAACTGAAGCTAAGAATGATCACGTCTGGTGTTTCAATTGATAAAAACCATGCACATATAAGAATCTGAAGCAGATTAAATGGAACTGTGGCATTGTAAATAGTTGTGAGATGTGTTGCTTTTTGGAAGTGAGTGCAGGATGGATGCTGGGGTGCTAAGCGAGGCTAGAAATTGTCCCAACAATTTTCTCATTTGTTCTCATTCTCAATGCAATGGCTCACTTCAAACAAGCTTGCTACTGAAAAAGAGCTAATTTATCAGACAAATCAAAACCTGTTCAACATACATCACTTTTACCGCAGAAGCAAGCTTATCCCAACTTCAGACATTGGGCGGCACAGTGGCATAGCAGTAGAATTGCTGCCTTACCCGAGTTTGATCCTGGTTACAGGTGCTTGTCTGTATGGAGTTTGTACATTCTCCCCATGACCTGCGTGGGTTTTCTCAGAGATCGTCAGTTTACACACACACTCCAAAGACATACAGGTTTTTGTAGGTTAATTGGCTTGGTATAAAAATGCTAAATTGTTCCTAGTATGTGTAGGGTAGTGTTAATGTGCAGTGATCGCCGGTCGGTGCGGACTCAGTGGGTGAATTGCCTGTTTCTGTGCCATATCTCTAACATAAAGTAAAGCAAAGCTACAAAACACAGATAGATGATGCTTGTGCATGCAAATCTTCAGAACTTAGAGTACCAAGTAGTTGACTGACTTGCTGAAGCGTATTATACCTGTCTCCACTATACTCCAACAATAAAGATTGATAACAAGACTCGGGGATAATGAACTGCATCCCATCTCTAGGAACCACCTCGCAATGAAGCCAGATATCGATGATGAAGTTCACCATTGCCTTCGGAGCATTAGCACAGCCTTTGCCCTTCCATTAACAAAAAAAATGTTTGAAAATCAATTCCTTAAACCTGGGACAAAACTCAAGGTTTACTGGTTAGCAGTAATTCTTGTCTCTGAGAGACGTCTTTGCTCTGTGCTACATCCAGCTCTGTGCTCTGTGCTACCTCCAGGTCTGTGTTTGCTACCTCCAGCTCTGTGCACTGTGCTACCTCCAGCTCGCTCTGTGCTACCTCCAGCTCAGTGCTCTGTGCTACCTCCAGCTCTATGCTCTGTGCTACCTCCAGCTCAGTGTTCTGTGCTACCTCCAGCTCGATGCTCAGTGCTACCTCCAGCTCGGTGCTCTGTGCTACCTCCAGCTCGGTGCTCAGTGCTACCTCCAGCTCGCTCTGTGCTACCTCCAGCTCAGTGCTCTGTGCTACCTCCAGCTCTGTGTGTGCTACCTCCAGCTCTGTGCTCTGTGCTACCTCCAGCTCGGTGCTCAGTGCTACCTCCAGCTCGGTGCTCAGTGCTACCTCCAGCTCGGTGCTCAGTGCTACCTCCAGCTCGGTGCTCTGTGCTTTCTCCAAGTATGCATGATACCACCATGTGCTGTCTCTGCAAAATTCCTTCAAATCCACTGACAAAGTAAATGAACCAATAATACCTTTAACCATCCAACATCCTTTCATTAAGGTTTATAATTGCAATCAGTCTCTCAAGTGAACTGGCCTGATCGGGTGCATTTCTGACACCTGAAAAATACTTTGGCGAGCTCCATAATGGAGCTTTGGTCCTCATTGGAGATTGAATTTGGCAAATGGCCAAACACAAAGGTAGAGATTAACAAATGCAAGCGATTGAAGGTCTTCTCAAAACTGTCTTTGTTTGAGGGAATTGCTGGCTCAGGAGGGTGAAGGGGTGTCTGGATGTCTTTAAGAAACTCCAGTTCATTCATCAGGAATGAGGAGAAGCCCAGCATAAGTCCCAGCATAATGATGTTTCCACTAGTGGGAGAATCTAGGACTAGAGGTCATAGCCTCAGAGTTAAAGGACATTCCTTTAGGAACGAGATGAGGAGGAATTTCTTAAGTCAGAGTGTGGTGAATCTGTGGAATTCTTTGCCACAGAGGGCTGTGGAGGCAAAGTCAGTGGATATATTTAAGACAGAGACAGATAGATTCTTGATTAGTACAGGTGTCAGAGGTATGGGGAGAAGGCAGGGGAATGGGGTTAGGAGGGAGAGATAGAATAGCCAGGATTGAATGGCGGAGTAGACTTGATGGGCCGAAAGGCCTAATTCTACTCCTAACACTTATGTTAAGCGGCAGAAAAAATGCACCTCCCAGATTCCCCACCGAACTGCCTTCCCCATTAAACACATCAACCCCACCTGTGGCAGAGTCCATGGGTCACACATTGGCTTCATCAGCAACCTCAGAGCACGTAGAACTGGAATGAAACCAAGTTATCCTCAATCCTGAGGGATTATCTAATGAGAACGAGAAGATAACCTTGATTCCTTTTCAATGCTGGATTTGGATGCAACAAAAAAAGCAGAGTCGAGTCAAACCGATGTTGCATACATCTTTCAGTGCCGTCTCAAAAAGCTGTCCAGCAATACCAGGTCAGTTCCTGGTACTTAAAATTGTCTACATTCTAATGTAGTGGAGATTCCCCGGCAGCCAGAACAACACAAAACAGCTGCTCATACAAAAGCTTGCACATGTGCATTTATTTTTAACAGTGCATCTGGTCACTGTTCGTTCCCAACTGGCATCATGGAACAGAGTTCAGAAAGCAACTGGCAGCAATTAGAAGACATAGCTCCCTCGGACAGTAAGTCTGGTTTCCAATTATGTCAGCACTGTGGATGCCATTACAGCTGGAGATGTCTGCTCTGTGCAGATGAAGTTCAGAGGTAGCAGGATTTGCATCATTACAATAGCAAGTTATCAAGACACAAAAGTAGGTTACAAGTCACATCATTCAGATGTTATGTATTATGCACACAGCTGACCAAGCCTTTAATTAAGTAAATATATTAAAGCCAAACTAACCCTGTTCTTCAAGTATGATGCATCTTGTACCAATAACTATGCTTTTACGTAAGATGCAAAATAAATCTCATTACATAAATATAAATGGACTTAGATACAAGAAGAAAAACAAAATGTGGAAAAGAAGGCTTTTTTTACACCAAGATTGTGATATTGATTAATCAAGATTAATTTGGATGAAGGCATGAAGGAAAATGATAGAAGTGGGATGGGAACAGAGTGGGCAAACAAGCTTAAAACTGTTTTTTTAGGTAGAGCATTTTGAAAAATCATAAAGTTATTATGGCAAAAGGCAATTTTCCAATCACGTCCAAGCTAAATCCTTGTGGAACAAACCATTCCATCCAACTCCCCTTAATACAGTAAGGTGATTGAATTCATGAAAGGTTGTCTCTACTGTCATGAACACCATCACACATCACCTGTGATATTAAGATGTCAAGGTTTTATTGATTGTGGATGATCAGCCATGATCATATTGAATGGTGGTGCTGGCTCAAAGGACTGAATGGCCTACTCCTGCACCTATTTTCTATGTTTCTATGTAAAAAGGAACGTTGGTATTTTACAATATTCTCCATATTGTTAAGATTTTTAGGCAACCCACAGATCATTCGTAAATATATCCCATCCTAAAGAAAAATGAATGAAGGTGCAGCAAGGATGCATGTTTGCCCATGAGATTATTGTTAGAATTTTTTAATACTAGAAACTGCATATGCAAGAATAATTTACAGAGACTGCCCTCTTCCACACCAATATTTCTGTCTCTGCCTCATTCCATCTGCTGTTGCAAGCCGCTTCCCAGTCTTTATCATTTCCACTCCAAGCAAACCTCCTATATTCATTTAGTAATGATAAAGGAAACAGGCCATTGCTAGTTGAAGAGTAAGGGGAATCACGGAGGGGAGCAGCGAGAGAGGATACTGCAGAACTCTCATCAGTGAGAGGAGGAGAACTTCCTCAAAGTAAACATACCTTTGAGGAGATTTTGCAGTCGAGCATGTTGCCGAACTCTCTTCGACGAGAGTTCTGCAACATCTTCTCTCGCTACTCCCCCTCTGTGATTCCTCCTGCTCTCCGACTAACAATGGTCTGTTTCCTTTATCATCCTAACTTTTTTGCATATCTTCCATTCATTGTTCTTTATCTCTCTACATTTTTGCCTATATCTCTCATTTCCCTTTTCCCTAACTAATCTGAAGAAAGGTCTCGACCCAAAACATCACCCATTCCTTCCCTCCAGAGGTGCTGCCTGTCCCGCTGAGTTACTCCAGCTTTTTGTGTCTATCTTCAGTTTAAACCTGCATCTGCAGTTCCTTCCTACACAATTGATGTATAAGGTCTCTGTTTAAAAAGAAGCATGGTGCAGTGGAGAAGCCATATGGCACGCTTGCCTTCATAGGTTGGGGGCATAAAATGTAAGAGTTGGGATGTTTATGTTGCAACTTTACAATACACTTGTTAGGCCATGCTCGAATTACCGTGTACTACCCTGGTTATAGACAATAGACAATAGGTGCAGGAGTAGGCCATTTGGCCCTTCGAGCCAGCACCACCATTCAATGTGATCATGGCTGATCATTCTCAATCAGTACCCCGTTCCTGCCTTCTCCCCATACCCCCTGACTCCGCTATCCTTAAGAGCTCTATCTAGCTCTCTCTTGAATGCATTCAGAGAACTGGCCTCCACTGCCTTCTGAGGCAGAGAATTCCACAGATTTATAACTCTCTGACTGAAAAAGGTTTTCCTCATCTCCGTTCTAAATGGCCTACCCCTTATTCTTAAACTGTGGCCCCTGGTTCTGGACTCCCCCAACATTGGGAGCATGTTTCCTGCCTCTAACGTGTCCAACCCCTTAATAATCTTATATGTTTCGATAAGATCCCCTCTCATCCTTCTAAATTCCAGTGTATACAAGCCTAGTCGCTCCAGTCTTTCAACATATGACAGTCCCGCCATTCCGGGAATTAACCTAGTAAACCTACGCTGCACGCCTGCAATAGCAAGAATATCCTTCCTCAAATTTGGAGACCAAAACTGCACACAGTACTCCAGGTGCAGTCTCACTAGGGCCCTGTACAACTGCAGAAGGACCTCTTTGCTCCTATACTCAACTCCTCTTGTTATGAAGGCCAACATTCCATTGGCTTTCTTCACTGCCTGCTGTACCTGCATGCTTCCTTTCAGTGACTGATGCACTAGGTCACCCAGATCCCGTTGTACGTCCCCTTTTCCTAACTTGACACCATTCAGATAATAATCTGCCTTCCTATTCTTACCACCAAAGTGGATAACCTCACACTTATCCACATTAAACTGCATCTGCCATGCACCCGCCCACTCACACAACCTGTCCAAGTCACCCTGCAACCTCATAGCACCTTCCTCACAGTTCACACTACCACCCAGCCTTGTATCATCTGCAAATTTGCTAATGGTACTTTTAATCCCTTCATCCAAGTCATTAATGTATATTGTAAATAGCTGCGGTCCCAGCACCGATCCTTGCGGTACCCCACTAGTCACTGCCTGCCATTCTGAAAGGGACCCATTTATCCCCACTCTTTGCTTTCTGTCTGTCAACCAATTTTCTATCCATGTCCGTACCCTACCCCCAATACCATGTGCTCTAATTTTGCAATTTTGGTTGTTATATAATGGGAAGGAGGTGATTGTGCTGGAGAGAGAGCTGAGGAGATATACCAGGAATTTATCTGGATTTGTAGTTTTAAGTTAAGGAAATGTTTGGATAGGAGCAAAGAAGCTGAAGGATGACCCAAAAGATTTACAATTATGAGGCATAAATAAGAAAGATGGTTAGAATATCTTTCCTCTGATTGGGGTATCAAAAAAAAGAGGGCATAGGTTTAAGATGAAGGGTAATTATTTTTATACAGAGAGTGGTTGATATCTGGAACATGCTGCCAGGGAAGGTAATAGAAACAGATACAATTATTATGTTTAAGAGGCAATATGACATGATTAAATAGACAAGGCCTGGAAGGATACAGTCCACATGCTATCAAGTGGGAGTTGAGTAAATGGGCACAAAAGTCAATATGGACATAAAGGGGAAAAGGGCCTGTTTCTGAGCTGTTGGACTCTATCAATTTAAAAGCAGGGAAGTGACACTGTGTCAATTTAAAGCACTGGACGATTGCATCGCAACTGTGGTCAGCATGGTTCAGGAAGGACATGAAAGTCTTAGAAAGGATGCAAGTTAGTCCAAGGAAGAGGGGTATCAACCATAAAGCTAGCCCGCAGAAGCTGGCTTTGATCGCCTTTAAAGGTTAAGATGGCTATTTTCTGTAAGGCCGATAAAGGGAAGCAGCTCCAGTAACAGGTGGTTCTCAGATTTGATAAGTGAAGCAAAAGTTGATAGGAAACTCTTTTTTTGTTCAGCAAGTAGGATACCAGTGGGTTGCTTTAGACAGTGGACTGAATGTCTTCTTTCTGTGCCAATCCTGGAACAGGTCTAGAATTCCATCGGGGTCTCACTGTCTGGAATTTCCTTTCAAGATAGAAAAACTTGCATGAAAATAGCATCCTTCACATTCCTTTCACCTCACAGCCAGTGAAGTACTTGTAAAATAATTGATGTATGGTAGAAAATGTGGCAGCCAAGCTTCCATTAAAATGAGATACCAACCGGATAATCTGTTTTAGCTATACACTCGTAGAAACATCCACACTGAAACAGGTCACAATTCATGCCAAACAAAAATGTGGTTACTCTATTTCTTTTCTATTATTCAATATTTTCTAATAAAGTACGTTATTGGTGAGAAGTCAATGTTTCATATTTTGATTTGATATTGATTGAAGGAAATGTTGGCCACAACACCAGGGATCAAGATAGTCCAAAAACCCTTCTAAAGCGCCATCTAAATCACTTTGTTGCTCTATCACCTCTCAAGAACAAGACTGCTAATTTGGGTATGAACTGGAACACTTAAATTATTCAGCATCCCATCAAGAAACAACACAACTTGATTTGGCAACTGGTTTGCCCAAGAAATGGCAAAGTTGTGGATGCAGTTCACCATGTAAATAAGCCTCTGCTTCCCGCTTCTATCGATTCCATCTATACTTCACGCTGTCTCGGGAAAGCAGCCAAAGGCATTTTGTGTATATCTTTGGTATAAACCAGCATCTGCAGTTCCTTCCTATGCATATTGATGGACCACTTACCATTGGTTATTCCCCTTTGACCCTCTCTTGTAGGATAGAATGTAAAGCTTGAAACCACATGCCATCAGACGTCAGAAGAAGGGTCTCGACCCGAAACATCACCCACTCCTTCCCTGCAGAGATGCTGCCTGTCTCATTGAGTTACCGCAGCATATTGTGTCTATCTTCGGTTTAAACCAGCAACTGCAGTTCATTCCTACACCCTTCAGCCCACTGATCTTAGATCACCAGTTCAATCTAGTTCTATCTTATTCCACTTTCGCATCCACTCCCTATATGCATGGGGCAGAACACAGAAGTCATTTATTGTAAAAACCTGCACATATTTAGGATGTGGGATGGCACCGGAGTACCCACAGAGGAAATCCACACGGTCACAGGGAGAATGTGCAAACTCCAAACTAGACAGCAGCCAAGGTCAGGGTGAAACTTGAGTTTATGGCACTGTAAGCCAGTAGTTCTACCAGCTGCACCACTATCATTCTCGATTTTGAATGAATAATAGTTGAGCCTCCACAGCCTTCTGGGTAAAAAAATTGCAAAAGGCCATCATACTCTGCAGGAAGACATTTTTCATCATCTCAATTTTAAATAGCTAAACCCTTATTCTCAAACTGTACGCCTTGGCCTCGTCTATTTAGCCAGGAGAAATGTCCTCCCTGCATCCAGCCTTTAAGAATTTTATAAGCTTCAAAGTGATACCTTCTTGTCCTCTAAATGTTGGAGCATGCAGGTTTAATTTAAACAGTCCTTCCTTATAGAACAAACCCACCATCCCTGGAACCAGCCTATGAATCTTCACTGCACATTCACGAGGATATGTATATTCTTTCTTAGAGGGGGAGATCAAAGCTATACACAATGCTCCATGGGTGCTCTATAAGATTGCAATTAGACGACTTTACTCATTTAATCAAACTCTCTCATCACAAAGGCTAAAATCATTTATCCTCCTAATTGCTTGCTGCACCTGCACATTGCCCTTTGGTGATTTGTGTGCAAACACAAACATGTTCCTTTGAGCATCGGTACGACCCAATCTCTCATTATTTAACAAATGGTCTGCTTTCCTGTTTTGACCATGCAATTTTTCACACTATATTCCATCTGCCATGTTCTCAAAGATTCAATCCATACCCCCTTGAAGCCTCTTTACACCCTCCTTACAATCCCACCTGCTCTAATATGTTCACTACTTGTTTCTATGAAATAAGAAGTAGCTCAGCTAAGTTACAATTTTAAGGCAACGACTACGCATCACACACAATCTATGTTCTACCTCTTCTGATACTTGGAAGGATGAAGTTAAGCATTAAAGCACTAACTAAATTGTATATTTGAATTTCCCCGGTGTGGGGCGAATAAAGGAATATATTATTATTATATTACTATAACAAACTTCTCAGTGTTTTCATTTAATTAATCTGTATAACTTAAATCCAGGTTTTGTAATGAAATGTTTGTGGGGTGCATTATCTCAGGAATCTATAGTATTTAACAGAGTGGAACAGTGCCAACTTTGCTTCATTAACATTGTTTCCCCTCTAAAAACCAACATCTATTTTTAGGGTTTAATACATGTTGATAGCTTAGAAATGCCAGTTTTGCCATTTTGAAATACAGGGGAAAATAATTCAAATTTGTAAAGTACAGCTTTCACTGAAAGTCTGTTTGTTTGCTGTCTTTAATTAATGTGTTTATTTTTTTATAACCTAAATTGTAGGCTCATAGATTACATAATCAATCTGTTCAGTAAATCTTAGGCGAATGATATGTTGGCCTATATTTAGGCGAATGATATGTTGGCCTATGTAATATATTTTGGTGGGAAGAGTTTGCATTTAATTTCTTTCTATCACTATTGTTCACCTGGATACAGGACAGGTTAAATAAAGTCCATGTAAGATCACAGAGAAGTGCATAGAATATCCATTGTCAAAAACAAAACAAAGCCTTAAGAATTAAATTATGGCAAATGTCAAAGGTATGATATATTGTGAAATATGCAGGAATTCAGTGCTTTCTGCAGAACCCAGAAGCTTTTAATTGATCCCTGAACCTTGTTTGATACTGAAATCCAAATTAAATTCAATGAGTTGAATGACTGAATTCTGCACTCTGCAGAATGAGGTGATGTTTGCTGGAGTGGCATTAGGAATCCTTCAACCAATACAAACAACTTATAGAGAGTGGGCAACACTGGACCTTACCAGAGAGAGGGCAACACTGGACCTTACCAGAGAGTGGGCAACACTGGACCTCCTGTAGGGAAATGAGGCTGGGAAAATGACTGAAGTGCCAGTCGTGGAAAACTTATGCCTTAACCATAATTCATCAGTTTTAAAAGTGGAACATGCTACCACCAGCTTACACTTAGTTGTGTAAACTATATGTATGATCAACCTAAAAGTCACTACTGTAACTTTGAATTATTTAGAATCTAAAGGATAATTTGGCAGACACGAAGCATAGATGGGAGTTGTAGAAACAAAGAACTGCAGATGCCGGTTAATACACAAACCGACACAGAGTGAAGTCTGAAGAAGGGTCTCGACCCGAAACCTCACCTACCAAGTTCTCCAGAGATGTTGCCTGACCTGCTGAGTTACTCCAGCACTTTGCATCCACAGATGGAGTTGTTTGGCATAGCATCATCGGTCACACCAATGTGGTGCTGATATTTTTTATGTTTTAGAGTAGATCATTTAATACTCTAGATTTTAAAAAGGTCACACGCATGAATTGTTAAGTAGCACTCTTGCTTAAAGCTCTAATTTCACAAATATAATGACATATCATCCTCTCTCTGTGTCGAAGGGAGGTAGCATACTAGGAAACATCCATAAACTAGTAAGGCAATCACGCATCCCATGAGAAAAAAAGTCTGGGGATCAGAACCAAAATGAAAGTTCAAGCCAACTGATCCAAAGTTAGAAGGGAAATAATAAAAAATTACAATGATTCAAAAGTCTTCATATTTTATTCTTGCACAGCAGTATCATAGTTATCGGAGTGGAGAATTGCAATAGAAATTACATAATTGAACGTAATGTTTCATGAGTTCAGAAGATGACTAATTAAAAAGGAGTGAGTTGGTGTTAATGGATTGTGCAGCTCCTCATTCAAACTTGCACAACCCATGTCAGGTAGCAGAAGCACAGATGGTGGGAAGTATGTTCTTTTATTCTTATCTTGGACCCTATTATCAAGTTTGGCACCACCATACCTTATTTCACATGGCCAGTGGTCAGCAACAGTTCTGCTCCGAGTCCATTGGCAGCGGCAGTAGGTAGTTAAAGAGCATGACCCAGAACCACATTTTACCTGTTTTAAAATCTCCTATTTTATCTGTTTACCTGCCTTAGGGCTCATGTTAAGTTTCTTTTGCAAGCATTTCTTTATTCAGTTTTACTCTCTAAGAAAACTGCGGGTAACTGCACATGACTGATTTATAGGGTATCAATGCACAAGTGTGGTACACAACACACAATAAGAAAGCTGTTACCTGGGTTTATACTGGAAATAGTCCTTAACATCATCCGATCTCTTTTATTCAGAAACCCAGAACCTCGATGAGTGCGTTCATCAAATCAGAAGGATTGTGGAATCTCCCAGCATGCCTCTGCCACACTGCCTTATTCTGCAGAGCCTGGTGAAGCACTTCTGTAAGGTGTGTCAATATGAAGGCACAAATCATCTCACACCACGGCTTCTGGGCGAGATCTTCAGTGATGTCTTGTTCAGTCATTCACTACTAAGGTAACTAATATATTTAGAAAAAAACACAAATAGCTGATTATTTTTCTTGTTATTTGTCAACGTGTCAATCTGATTTCACCCATCAATTCCCTGAACATATCAAACATTATGACTTTCGGAAAGCATGTGTTTAACCCAGCAGTGATGCGTACACTCAAGGAAAATTCTGAGTAATGGATTAAAAAAAAACTAGATCTTTATGACCCTAACCACCTGCCTATGTCCAGACAATGAAAGAAGGTGTTGGTTACTTGCCGTTTATTGAGATCATCACATTCTAATTGGAGGTAGTTCATGGAATTTGCCACATCCAACGTGCCACTTTTCTTTGATATCCTAAAAATATTCATGGCCTCTTGACACGGAGGGTGTGGTAAAGAAAGCACTGGAGCCTAGTGACTCTTTGTTGTTCCGAGAGGAGGATATGCATCTGATACAATCTCATCATAATGATGCCTTTGGAGGTTTCATGGAAGTTATATTAATGAAAATATTAAGGGAGAAAGTTCAAGGAAGGAGTTTTATGGAGGTTCTGAGTCAATAATGGAGCTAGAAATAGCAGTGATGATATATTAGTGGCTGTACTCTATTCATATACGAGGTAGAAACATGATCTGTTGTTTGTCTTGTGTCACATGAATTGATAATGTGCCATTCTATCTTGTTTTGAAATAGTTTCAGAGAACCGTTCCTCGTAGTTCTATATTTTTAGTTGATTATTTTAGTTGAAAGAAGGAAGACATATGGACACAACCTTCACTTTAAGCAGTCTTAAGTTATTTTTTTATTTACTGTTTGGGATAGTTCACTGGCTGACGTTACTGGTTAAGAGGCGTTAAAGGTAAGGCAGATGAACTTGGGACCTGGGTAGATACATGGAACTTAGAATATATAGTTGTTACTATTGAAACGTGGCTGAGAGAGACACAGGACTGGCAACTCAAAGTTCAGGGATACAAATGTGACAGAGAGATAGAGGTGGAGGTAAGATAGGAGTGGGGGTTGTAGTTTTGTATAGGAAGAACATCACAGGATTAGAGAGGATATTTCTGGAGTGATTGTTCCGTGAGAAGAGAAAATATACAGGTGGATCGCAGATGCCATAAGAATAATATAGTTATAAGCGTGGGGAATGTTAGCTTTCCAAATAATGACTGGGACGGTCACAGTGGTTTGGATGGGGTGGAATTTGTGAAGTGTGCTCAGGAAAACTTTCCTAAATAATATGTAGATGAGACAAAATTCAACCTCCTTTTGGAAAATAAGATAGCATAGGTGTCTGAAGTGTTTATGGGAAAGCACTTTGGGACCAGTGACCACAATTCTATTAGTTTTAAATTAATTATGGAACAGGATAGGACTGATCCACTGACTGGTCCATAATTGTGGGCGCCAATTCTGATGGTACTAGTCAGGAACGTTCATAGGTTTATTGGAGGTAAAGGAATGTCTGGCAAGCAGGAGGCTTTTAAAAGTAAGATAAGGAGAGTTCAGGGCCAACGTGTTCTTGTTAGAGAGAAGGTCAAGGCTGCCAAGAGTAAGGAACACTGGATGACAAGAGATATTGATGCCTTGGTCAAGAGAAAGAAGATATAACTCAGGGACAGGCAGTTGGCATTAAATTAATCCCTGGAGGAGTACAGGAAGTGTACATGTATACTTAAGGGGAAAATCATGAGGGCAAAAAGGGGACATGCAAGAGATTTGGCAGATGGGATATGGGAGAATCCACAGTTACTCTAGAAATATATTAAAGGCAAAAGAATAACCAGCGAAGGGATGGAACCCCTTAAAGCTCAGCAATGTATGTAGAGCCACAGAAGATAGCGGGGAGGTGTTGGATACATATTTCCTGTCTATATTTATTGTGGAGAAAGACATGGAGATGTTAGAAACATAAAAAATAGGTGCAGAGGAGGCCATTTGGCCCTTCAAGCCAGCACCGCCATTCATTGGGATCATGGCTGATCATCCACAAATGTTGAAGGTCTTAAAAAGCATAAAGGTAAATAAATTCTCAGGACCTGATCAAGTGTATCCTTGGACATTGTGGGAAGCTAAGGAAAAATTGCGGGGCCCCTGGCAAAGATATCTGTATCATCGATAGCCATGGATAAGGTGCTGGAAGACTGGTAGGTGGCTAACATGGTGCCTCTCTTTAAGAAACCAAGGAACAGCTACTAGGAAAGCCTGGAAACTCCAGGCCTGTGATCCTAACATTAGTGGTGGAGAGGATTCTGAGAGGCAGGATACACATGCATCTGGAAAGGCAAGGCCTGACTAGGGATGACACCACAGGTTTGTGCATAGGAAATCATGTCTCACAAATGTGATTGAGTTTTTGAAGAGGTGAACAAGGATGGATAACCTGGATTATTATCCCTGGAGCGTTGGAGGCTGTGAAGACTTGATCAAGGTTTATAAAATCATGAGGAGCCTAGATAAAATGATTAGCCACTGTTTTTCCCCCCCAATGGGGCCTAAAACTGGATGACATTAGTTTAAGGAGAAGGATAAAAAATTAAAGGGACATGAGAGGTAACCTTTCCACAGAGTGGATGGCATGTTTTTGGAATGAGCTGCCAGAGGAAGTAGGTACAAATATGACATTTGAAGGACACTTTGTAGGTACATCAATAGGAAAGGTTTGGAGAGATAAGGGCCACACACAGCAAGTGGGACTAAATCGGTTAGGCAACTTGATCAGCAGGGACAAACTGAGCGAAGAGCCTGGTTCTGTGCTGTATACCTCTATGACTCAAAGTAAATCAAAGGTCAAATGCTGCACTGTAGGTTAGAAAGGTTCCCAGTATGTTATTTAGGCTGCGTCTTATTCAAACATACACTAATGATAATGTGACCAAGCTGTATCCCAAGAGACCACCCTTCCATCAAAAGATACCTGTCTTTTTGGGTGATATCTGCCATAGATGAAGGAGAGGATAGTAATGACATAAGTTGCTGTGATTTTATTCCACCTTAACCTTTTTACCATTTCCCTCAAGCATGATATGAGATGTTTCATTGAATGTTAACGCACAGAAATTCTGTTGTGCAAAATGTTGATGTTGTGGTATGTTCCGGATCACTGGTAATTTTTATTACCTTTAAACAAGTTTGTATGATTGCCTCTATATTTTATTAATTGAGAAATTGGGCATGGGGCCAACATTCAGAGTGCAACGTGCTCTCAAGTTTGAACAATATGGTGAAGAGTATGAAGTATTGATCCAGTATTGATGAAGTTAAGTTTTCAAAGCGTGTTCTTAGGTAGCAAGAATGGAAGCTGTGGTTGGGTGGAAGAGAGAGATGGTGAGGAATTAATCAAAGTTATATTTGGTATTTTTCCAGTTCTTATCCTTCTGATTTAACTGAGAAGTTAAATTTAATGCAGTAATGTCAAATGAATGTTCCTCATTCCACCACTGACCACCTCCAAACTTTTCAGTCCAATTCATTGTTGGCCTACTACATCCCACAGCACAACAAATAAAACGTACGCAAAAAGCTGGAGTAACTCAGTGGGACAGGCAGCATCTCCGGAGAGAAGGAATGGGTCACGTTTTGGATCGAGATGCTTCTTCAGTCTAAAGAAGGGTCTTGACCCGAAACATCACCCATTCCTTCTCTCCAGGGGTGCTGCCTGTCCCGCTGAGTTACTCCAGCTTTTTGTGTCTATCTTCTGTTCAAACAACCATCTGTAGTTTCTTCCTACACAAATAAAATATACTTGGTGCATGGTCCAGGCTTGGCCAGTGATTATAAGCTTTTGTCAGCAGATCTGAAAAAGCAAATCATGTGGGAATAATGTGGGAATAATGGGTTTATTTGAATTTAACTCCGTGACTTGCAGCGTTTCCATGTCTAGCTCTTGATCACTATTTATTAAACACTTCACTGTTCAGTAAATTGAAGTCAGTGGCAAGAATTTGTAGAATGCTGATGTCAGGCCAAATGTTGTAAATTGCATCTGAAGCAGACATTCTGCCAGGCTGAATGTATACAGAAATGTTAAATGCTTGTTATATTTGCTTCCAGTGCTGATGTGAATCCAGAGCACCACATTAAGATCGTCGAGGCACTTATCATGACTGGAGGTTTGGCTGAAGTGCAAGTAGCACCAGGTAGGAAGACAATATTCACTTTCTGTGTTATAAAATCTTCTTGGCTGATTTTCCTCTTCATAAACCAACATCATGAGGTATTTATAAATGTATCTTAGATAGCATATTGTTACAATGGCCTCTTTGTTGGCCCTTTACACAGAATTTAGATGCGGTAGCTACTTTTAATATATGAACCTTTTTTTGGATTTCACAGAGCTTGCGTGAGTCACTAGGTTTTTCTGAGATGGTGCATGCGGGTTTTGATCTATTTAAGGGATACTGATTTTATGTGGAAATACTCAGCTATTTGTTTTTCGGTTCAGAGAAAGACAAAATTTTTCATGGTGGCATTTCGCAGAACTGACATTTGAATGTACTTTGTCACTGAGTCACGCTGAAATATATCTAACTTGTCCTTTTAACTTTCCCATACTACTTTATATAATGGAACACGATCAGAATAAGTGGAATAAATTATCATTTTGTACAACACAGATTTATATGGCACTAACTCTTATGATGATATTTTAAGTCCAACTGATCTGTACTGAGCTCGGCAGTGGCTGATAAATGCTCATGAGAGTGTACCCCAAGGCTTGCTGCTGCCTGTGAGAAAATACAGGAAATAATTAGTCTCTTCATCTGGCAAGGCATTTGAATCTTCCAATTTGGATATGAGTCAGTCCCAATTGTCCATGGCAATGATTCTATATCTCTGAAATAAGCATGGTGCCTATCGTATGTCGGATGCATTGTTGCAAAAGGAGTGAAATTCTGAAAGGAAGAAAGCATAACCTACTTGATGAAAAGGAATATTTTTTCCACCGTGCATTTTGATTTCTGAGATTATAACTCCATCTGCTTAAGAATATCAAGAGCTGTGTATTCCATTATTCTATTGTCTCCATTCCCAGAGAGAAAATTGGATGACACTCATTGCCTTTTATATAATAATTCTTAATTGAAAAATCATTTGAGTTGCTATTACCTACTGGCTGCTGGCTTTGTTCTGCAGATGGCCAATTAAGACCAAAGCAATTTATACTTTGTTGATAAATGAATCTTGCTCAGACATTTATTACTGTAGCTGAAAACTGCAAACACCCTCGTATTATTAAGTTTACGTTTGAATGGTATCTTAATTTGTTTTGATAAATACATATTTTCCTGTCTTTTGGTGTTGATCAAAATACAAAGCGTACTTTCAATGCTGTGCTTCCAGTTCATTGGTCATTTGGAGGCCATCATTAGAAGGAAGGGAGGCTGTGTGCGAGATAAAATATATTGTATATCATTAGGAGATGATAATTCAGAGCTTGTGTTGTTTGAGAGTCTTGTGTAAGGATCCCATTTGTTTATTATGTGAAGTGGGAGGAATAACTTTGTGCTGCAAACTATTTTAGCCTGCTCTTTTTGACTCATTTTATGGGGCCGAGTGCTCAGATTATTTTTGTATTTAATAAACCTGTTTGTTCAGGTATATCCTAAGCCTCAGTCAATTAGAATGGTCATTGTACTTATTTTCAGAGTTTTCCAGATCAAAGAAGAGTACAATGACACAACAAATAAGTTAAGTGCACTCAAAAGATTTATGGTTACCTCTTTATACAATGTATTGTTATGCATGTAAGGTTTTCGAGATCTATGTTGCACAGCAGGCTATGATTTCTGGAACGACCTTAAAGGCTGAGTTCATGAAAAAAAGGTTGAAAATAAGCCGACAAAACGGTGGGGAAGATGCACATAACAAGGGCCTTGCCCCTGACTGCAGCTGTGGGCCAATTGGGATTTTCAATGAACGATTCAGCTATCTGGACTGTTCTGGGGGCATCCTACAGTATTGTGCAGGATGAGTTTACTAATTCATGGCCGCATGTTGTGCCTTCCATAGGCAGGCAACTGTTCTTACTCACAAACTGGAAGCACAAGATAATCATGTAGGAGAAGGATGAGGATGAAAAAGAAGATGAAGGAAGAAAGTGAAATCTGGAGGCCTTTTCTGAGTGTGCTGTCTAGCAAGTCTGATAGCATTGCGTTTCCGGGGAAGATATGATATGATTAGGATTAAAGCTGATCTGATTGAGATTCACCCTGATCAGTTGTGTAACACAAGACTCTCTGCATTACAAAATGTTCTCAGCAACTAAGGCAAATGTCACATTCAGCAGACGAATTAGCAACTTGCTCAAAGATTAACTTTGATCTTCCCCAAAACGCTCATTTTCCCAGTGCAAATTGCTGCCTATGTCCAGTACTTTGTGCTGACGGACACATAAAAGACTGGTGCCACTATCACAAAGGCTTGTTAGGAAAATAATGCTACCTTGCATCTTGAGGAACTTGAATCATTGTAAAAACTCCTATGAGCTCATGGAAGGTTCACGAAACAAACAAAAATATGGCATCTTGATTCACAGGTGCTCCTCAACTTACGATGGGGTTACGTTTCGAGAAACCCATCGTAAACTGAAAATATCGTAAGTCGAAATGCATTTAATACACCTGATCACGTGGCCAGAATCGAGCTGTGGCTCGCTGCCGTTCCCTAGCGTCTTCACCATCGTAAAGTCGAAATATCATAAGTCGAAGTATTGTAAATCGGGGAATATCTGTAATCTGAAACCTGTCAGGAAATTATATGATTAGAAATGTACTGTGAATGGTGACAGAAGATCTGAATACTGTCCCATTGAATTCCTCATTGAGTCCTCTGAAGCTGAATTCATATTCAGAGATGCAACGTGGAAACAGCTCCTTCGGTACACCGAGTACCGAAAAATCACCCGTACGCCAGTTCTATCCTACACACCAGGGACAAATTCCAGAAGGCAATGAGCCTGCAAACCTGCTTTTCTTTGGATTGTGGGAGGAAACCGGAGCACCCGGAGAAAACCCACACGGTCACAGGGAGAATGTGTAAACTGTACAGGCAGCACCTGTAGTCAGGATCTAACCTGGGTCTCTGGCGCTGTAAGGTAGCGACTCTACCATAGCACCACTGTGCCACCCATGGTGAACCATGTAGAACCTCACTCCCCAGAAAGGCAGCACTTGAGCCTTGTAACTCACTATGTGCTTATCTGTCACTTGACCACACCCAATGGCAAACAAAGAGCCAGTAACCAAACTGAACGCCCTCTGTGTTAGATTAAGTGTTATCTCCTTGGTGATTTCATTGCTATTGTCTGGCTCACATATAAAGTAGGATAAGGGAAAGGGCAAATCACAGTTGCATGATTGCAACATATCCAGATTATAAATCAGAAAATCTTGTGCAGTAGGGAAGATGAATATTGGGCACCACAATATTCAATCAAAACAACAACGTGCTGGAGGAACCTAGTGGGTCACACAACATCTGTGGAGGGAATGGACAGACGACATTTTCGATCGAGATCCTTCGCCCAAACCGAAACGTTGTTCTGTACATTTCATCCAAAGATGCCGCCTCACCTTCTAACCTCCTCCAGTACTTTGATTTTTGCTTAATCTTTAGTTGTTTGTGATTTCCACCACAGGCTCTATGGCCCTGCCTTCAATAAAGGCAAGAACACTGTTTCATATGATACAAAGACTAGGTATTGGTGTTCATTGGAGTCATACTTGTTAACCTCATACGTTTCTGCATCTGTCATGGATAGATGTTTGAAAGGTTCTGTGGAGTTCATTTATGAATCACTTGGCCACATAAGGGACCCACTCCTTATTTATATTGGACTGATCCAGTTAGGTTCCTGGTCAATGTACTCTCCGAGGATGTTGATACCCCAACTAGATTGCATATTATGTGTTATAGACCGCTGAAGAGTTACGAAAGGAAATGAACACTGGCAGTCACCAGAAAGAATTCAAATTTCTGACCACATCACAAATGGAAGTTTATTGATGAATGAAATGGTTCAGCACCAGCCAATACAATGTTAAATAGGTAAGATTGCACAAGCAGTGTTGAATGAAGCTGCGGAGTAAAGAGTTGGGTGGCTGGAATCTACCGTTGGAAGCTGATTGATGCCTGCGAAGCAACTGCAGGTCTGAAGAAAGGTCCCGACCTGAAACATCATCTGTGCATTCCCACTAGAGATGCTGCCTGACCCGCAGAGCTACTCCACCACTTTGTATTTTACTGTAAAGCAGCATTAAGTTAGAAAATGATGGGTGACATGGATATATCCTGTGTGATATTAGTGTCGACTGTAAAGGGAAAAGAAGCTTTATCTGTGCTATTTGCCTTGAGATAGGAATGGAACTTTATGAGAATAACATCACAGAGCTGAGCAACAGAGGATTTAAATGCCTTTAATTGACTCATTTTAAGAGTCATTCATCTTCCAGTGTGTAAGTCCTTTTTTTAAATTGATTTCTAATTATTTAACCTACACTTTATGGCAGCATCTGTACATGGCTACAAAGGCATTGATGTTCAATTAACATAATCAAGTTGAACTTGGTTGCAAGAATTATATAATGTGTTTACCAAAGGTGCACAATCTAGACAAATCAAACCTCCTAATGATCTTGGTATAATAGGGAAGCTGTGTGGCTTTCTTAATTAGTTTGCTAAGCACCAGCACAATGGCAATCCCACCATTTCCTGGTCTGGGAACTATAACAATAGACAATAGACAATAGACAATAGGTGCAGGAGTAGGCCATTCAGTCCTTCGAGCCAGCACCGCCATTCAATGCGATCATGGCTGATCACTCTCAATCAGTACCCCGTTCCTACCTTCTCCCCATACCCCCTCACTCCGCTATCCTTAAGAGCTCTATCCAGCTCTCTCTTGAAAGCATCCAACGAACTGGCCTCCACTGCCTTCTGAGGCAGAGAATTCCACACCTTCACCACTCTCTGACTGAAAAAGTTCTTCCTCATCTCCGTTCTAAATGGCCTACCCCTTATTCTTAAACTGTGGCCCCTTGTTCTGGACTCCCCAACATTGGGAACATGTTTCCTGCCTCTAATGTGTCCAATCCCCTAATTATCTTATATGTTTCAATAAGATCCCCCCTCATCCTTCTAAATTCCAGTGTATACAAGCCTAATTGCTCCAGCCTTTCAACATACGACAGTCCCGCCATTCCGGGAATTAACCTAGTGAACCTACGCTGCACGCCCTCAATAGCAAGAATATCCTTCCTCAAATTTGGAGACCAAAACTGCACACAGTACTCCAGGTGCGGTCTCACCAGGGCCCGGTACAACTGTAGAAGGACCTCTTTGCTCCTATACTCAACTCCTCTTGTTATGAAGGCCAACATTCCATTGGCTTTCTTCACTGCCTGCTGTACCTGCATGCTTCCTTTCAGTGACTGGTGCACTAGGGCACCCAGATCTCGTTGAACATCCCCTCTTCCTAACTTGACACCATTCAGATAATAATCTGCCTTTCTATTCTTACTTCCAAAGTGAATAACCTCACACTTATCTACATTAAACTGCATCTGCCATGTATCCGCCCACTCACACAACCTGTCCAAGTCACCCTGCAGCCTTATTGCATCTTCCTCACAATTCACACTACCCCCCAGCTTAGTATCATCTGCAAATTTGCTAATGGTACTTTTAATCCCTTCATCTAAGTCATTAATGTATATTGTAAATAGCTGGGGTCCCAGCACCGAACCTTGCGGTACCCCACTGGTCACTGCCTGCCATTCCGAAAGGGACCCATTTATCCCCACTCTTTGCTTTCTGTCTGTCAACCAATGTTCTATCCATGTCAGTACCCTACCCCAATACCATGTGCTCTAATTTTGCCCACTAATCTCCTATGTGGGACCTTGTCGAAGGCTTTCTGAAAGTCGAGGTACACCACATCCACTGACTCTCCCCTGTCAATTTTCCTAGTTACATCCTCAAAAAATTCCAGTAGATTTGTCAAGCACGATTTCCCCTTCGTAAATCCATGCTGACTCGGAATGATCCTGTTACTGCTATCCAAATGCTCAGCAATTTCGTCTTTTATAATTGACTCCAGCATCTTCCCCACCACTGATGTCAGACTAACTGGTCTATAATTACCCGTTTTCTCTCTCCCTCCTTTCTTAAAAAGTGGGATAACATTTGCTATCCTCCAATCCACAGGAACTGATCCTGAATGGAACAATGTGAAAAATAAACATTTGTATTAAACGTGTGATATTCCATAAATATCTGTTTCCTCTCCTAGGTCTCTGCTTATATAAAAGATAATTGATTCCTTGACTTATTTAGGCTGACTAGGCTCATTCTTTGAAAGAGGTCACATGAGGATGAGGTTTCTGTCACTTCCCCCTTGAATCGCACAGGTGTAAAAGGATACCTGAGGAGCACCTTCAGCAAAAGACTGGTTCCACCAAGATGCAGAACAGAATGCCACAGGGGATCCTTCTACCCTGTGGCTATCAAACTCCTCCCTCTTCTGTCATGGGGTAAACTGACTCCCCCCCCCCCCCCCCCCCCCCAATCTTTGCACATTCCCAATCCTTTCCACTCATCACTTTAATGTCATGCTTCATATAGTTTGTGTTTTTATGACTGTTGGCAGATCAATTTTCCTCCTGTGATAAAAAAAGTTCTATCGTATCGTATATTGCCACTCAGAGATAATAGCTCTCAGGTATAGTCACAGGGAGTGTTTTGGAAGGAGCCACCCGTGAACAGCTCTGTTACTTGGCACGTGCCTGACTTGACACATACCAGTTTATCAAATATACAAGGTTAACCTGATATGAAACTCTGGCAGCCCCTCAGAACTATCTATATGCTGGTCTTGGGGATACACTGAAGTGCAAGAAGGCCTAGATGGAGTGGATGTGGAGAGGATGTTTCCACTAGTGGTTGAGTCTAGGACCAGAGGCCATAGCCGCAGAATAAAAGGAAGTACCTTTAGAAAAGAGATGAGGAGGAATTTCTTATTAAGAGGGTGGTGAATCTGTGGAATCCATTGACACAGTCGACTGTGGAGTCCAAGACAATGGATATTTTTAAGGCGGAGATTGGTTAGTACAGGTGTCAGGGGATTTGGGGAGAAGGCAGGAGAATGGGGTTGAGAGGGAAAGATAGATCAGCCATGATGGAATGGTGGAGTAGACTTGATGGGCAGAATGGCCTAATTCTTCACTTCTTTTAATCTTAAATTCTGCTCCTATTACTTATGAGCTTATGAAGATACTGAAACATATCAATTAGAGAAGCACCAAACAGCCATACTTCCAGTATACATGATACAACTGGCTAGCACGAAAGAATGAAAAGTGCTTAGTGGTTGCTTTGTATATATAGATTTCGGAATTGTAGCCAGTCTTTTGGTGCTACCAATGGAGGCAAGAGTGTTTAATTGTTATATGTACCGAACGGAACAATGAAATTCTTACCTGTTACAGCATAATAGGCTTGTGAATACAATAATATTATAGATAATATGTAATTTTAAAAAAACCAATAAATTAATAACCACAATGCTAGCTCAAAAAAATCCCAAAGTTCTTAGTTCAACCAAAGACAGTCCATAGAAATTGATACCTGAGGTTAAAGTTGTGTTGTGTTCGAGAGGTTGATGGTTGTTGAGAAGAGGTTCTTCTTGAACCTGAAGGTCATGGATTTCGGACTTCTATGCCTTCTTCCCGATGGTAGCAGCAATGGAAGAGCATGGCCAGAGTAGTGTGGTCTTTTGAGACACCACCTCCTATGAACCCATTCGATGGTGGGGATGTCAGTACCTGTGATGGACAGTGCCCACACACTCTCTGTAATCTCCTTTGTTACTTATAAAGTCATAATTAATAAGGAACGTAATTAATAAACTAAGTTAGAGTAGGTTCTGTGAATTCCAGAGCTGATGCCTTTCTGCAGTGTTCAATTTTACTGCAATCTGCACCAAGGAACTCTTGGTCTACAATACATTTCCACAGTTGTTGCTAATATGCAGTTAAATAACCATCTGGACTTTAGTGCATGACAAACACATTATTTTTGACTGTGACTGTTGTGTTGTGTGACAAAAATACAAAGGGGTTTCTATGTCATTATGCAACAAAATGCTAGTTTGGATGCTTAAATGACAGAGGCCACACTGTGTGTGGCTACATTTTCCTGGAGCCCGTACAATGGAGGGTCAGTGCTGCTGCTGATGTCTACTGAAAGGAAGCCCACACTTTTGCGTGCATTGTTCTTCTGGAAATGTTAAATAGCATCTGGGATACTGAGTGTCGCTTCATGGATTGTGAATATTCTAAGCAGACCTGCTGACTCTTTTGAACTCCTTTGCTGATGGCTCAGCAAGTTGGCTGAATGTGCAGCTGAGCGAGTGGGGGCTAAGAAGCTTCCATCAGTACCGAGTCAGCTGATGTCAAGATGGGGCAGGAACAATGTCCTGCAAATGATTGCTCTCCTGAGGTAAAGTTTGCACATGCAGAATAGGACCACTGCGGCTGTTGTTAGCTCCACTGTAATGTAGACACATTCCCCTTCCTTCCCCATCATGTCACTCTCCCTCTACAACCTCACAAGCACAAAGATTGTTCCCCTCTGTTGTCAGGCTTCTGAATGGTCATTCCTTAAGCTAGAGTACTGTCATATTCACCTCTACCCCATTCTGGACATTGGACTTTGTCTATGTAACTGGCGCATTAAGGAGCTGAGAACTATATTCACACACTATGTCTACCCGTTTGCATTATCCATTGTACTTGTTGACTTGATTTTTTTCATTTTATGCTATCTGATCTGATTAGTAGCATGCAAAACAAAGCTTTTCAATTTACTGTACATATGACAATAATAAACCCACATGTAAACCTATTATTCAAGGTGTGAGGTGGTAATCTGTGGCACATTCCTTAATTATTGTACAATCAACAGTTTCTCTGAACTACTTCGCTCTGAATACCTTCGCTCAGTCCACCTGAACCTACCTGATCTCCCAGTTGCTAATTGTCCTTCCCATTCCCACACTGACCTTTCTGTCCTAGGTCTCCTCCATTGTCAGAGTGAGGCTAAATGCAAATTGCAGGAACAGCATCTCATATTTCGCTTGGGCAGCTTACAGCCCAGTGGTATGAATATTGATTTCTCTAACTTCAAGTAACTCCGGCATTCTCTCTCTCTCTCTATCCCTCCCCCACCCAAGTCGCACCAGCATCTAATTTTCACCCTGCAAACAGCTAACAATGGCCTGTTACCTTTATCATCATTACTTTTTTGCATATCTTTCATTCAATGTTCTTTATCGCTCTACATCATCATCATCTATATCTCTCGTTTCCCTTTCAGTCTGAAGAAGGGTCTCGACCCAAAACATCACCCCTTCCTTCTCTCCAAAGATGCTGCCTGCCCACTGTGTTACTCCAGCTTTTTGTGTCTATCTTCAGTTTAAACCAGCATCTGCAGTTCCTTCCTACACTTATCAATTGAAGTCAGGTTCCCAGATAGTGCTAGAACCCTGATCTCTGCTTATCTGCGTCTCAGAAGGATGTTAGTTCCACTCCAAAATCAGAAAAGAACAATGAGACTGACTTGACATCACACATCACTCATGTCTCCTGCCCGACCACAAGGATAATAATCTTATTTCTATGGTTCCTATAGTTTGAAACAGAGCAAGAGATAGTGGCTCCTATCAAATATGAAATTAATCCTATAATCTTTTGACTGATTAACTATAGGGAAAACATTTCAAGCCTATAATTCAATCTTGGTTGACCTGATGGCATTATGAACCATATAGTAAAATATTACACTGCTATTAATATTACACTGCTAGTACATCTCATCCTGGCTTCCCATGAACTCTGAGCTATTCCAGAATTTTTTATTTTGTGCAATAAACATTAGTATTTTCTACGTTAACTGTTGAAATTTGCATTGATAATTCATGATGATTAACCCATTGTCCTGCAGTGAATATCATCACCTGTATTGCTTTGAAATCTTAAAGAGGGATTTTTGTGCAACAAAATAACATTCAGCTGACATTAATAAATGGCAACAATCCGTACAGAATTCCATCAAAGTTTTCTTTGCCCCATCATGATTGATTCAAGTATTTAGTTGACAATACAGCTCACCCCCTCCATGACACACTAGTCAACCTGAGGAACACCTTCAGCAACAGACTGGTCCCACCAAGATGCAGCACAGAACACCACAGGAGATCAATTTTTCCCTGTGGCGATCAAACTGTACAACTCCTCCCCCTTCTGTAGTGAGGTAGATTGACTGCCCTTCCCCCTCCCCCCATCCCCTCCCCAATCTTTGCACTTTCCACTCATCACTTTAATTTCATGTTTCATGCATCTTGTTGTGTTTTATAACTGTTGCCAGACCAATTTCCCTCCTGGGATAAATAAAGTTCTATCGTGTCATATCATAACTTACCACATTGTATTTCCCCAATTAGTTTACATTTTTTCAATAAATTCGGACCAACTGCAAGCTTTATTTTCTCAATTTTTATGTGCACTATTTTACATACATTCTGCTATCACAGATCTTTGCAGCTAAAAAGATTTCTGAATTGTTGCAAAAGAAACCAAAGTATGGACATGTGTGTGCAAAGAAAGATGAAGCAGAGGTTCAGAATTCTGAAAACATACATTGGAACATATACTTGCTTGGACAATAAATATTATTGTGCTGAATTTCCTATTTTGTGTTAAGATATTGTCACGTGGTTTATGCATATTAGACATTTCTAATTTATTATATTAATTGGCAATTGTTTCTAACACATCCTGGTGATTTCACTCTCAATTGCTGTGTGTATTTTATAATGAGAAACAGACAGATCCTTGCTATAGAATCATTCACAGTCGGATTTTCACAAGCCCTTTCTTGTTAGCCTTGGTAATCGTAGACATAAATGTTTGCAATGTGACAGTTTGACTCTCTACAGTGTCATGCCGAAAAGATTGGAGATGCAGCTCATAGCTTAAGCCTGGCAGGGTCATTGATGCGTTGGCTACAGAGTGAGGGCAAGCCCAGGCAACCAATCAGCCCCTATCCAATGGCACATGCAACATGGGGTGACACTGCAGATACTAGATGTGATTTATGAGGCTCTGCTCTGAAACGACCGAAGGAAATCGAATCTTTACCCATTTTCTGCACAGCTCAGGTGAGGAGATATTGGCAAAATGTATCTGAAGGGCACCGTCTTGAACTGGCCTTGGCTTTGGGAAGTTTATCAAAGGGCCTTTTATCTGATCAAAGATCATTGGCAATGTCCGGGGACCAGGATGTGTCATTGGTGTATTGAATGACAAATACAAGATTGAGGGGCTAGACATTAATCACCCTTGTGGATTCACAACTGGCACAAAGCCAAGCCCGTGTCTGAACCATGAGGGGCCTCCTTAGATTACCTGCTTATCTTTACAGCTGAGAGAGGTTAAGCTTTATTTTCATGTTCATTTATTTGATTTCAACCAAAAAATATTTTCCGAACCACACAGTTAGCTCAGCTTTCAATGTTTTTACAGCCTTAAGGCTGAATGTTTAAAGCTTTAACATTTAAACTGGTATAAATTCACTCCTACGTTCACAATCCTCGCAATGTCTGACATTTCCATCCCACACCCAGGCCATTATTTTCCCTCTCTTTCTTGGATTCTTTTTTTTTTCCACCCCTTACCGCAAATCACTTCATATCTGCAAGAATGGACACTTGTCCTTCTAAACTTAGACTTCGAAACATGCTGCTTTCTGACTAGTATCAGTGTAGCAGTATTTTAATACTTTCCCAATACCACTCTCTCAAGAAACATGCTGAGTGCACGTGGATTAACAAAGAACTGATTGTGTAAACAAAGCAGAAATAGGCCAGCATGACATTTCAAGAATCAGACAACAAAATCTCCAAAAATAGACACAAATGCTGGTGTAACTCAGCGGGTCAGGCAGGACCTCTAGAGAAAAGGACTAGGTGACCTTTCAGGTAGTGACCCTTCAGACTGAGAGTAAACGGGATAGCTGGTAGAATGAGGTGAGGAGACGGGTTGGGGCAAGAGCTGGCAAGTGATAGGAGGATCCAAGAAAAGAGGGGCTGATTGCAGATGAGACGTGGGAGAGGGAAAGATGGAGATAGAAACAAAGGCTGGAAGTGATAAGTGGAGAATACAAAGGGCTGCAGATGGTGGAATCTGAAAAGGAAGGAGTGTAGGGAGTGAAATGTGGAACCAGAGAGAATGATGGTGCGTAGGTGGGAACGGTGGGAAGAGTTGAGGAAATAGGAGACCCAGAGGTGGTAGAAGTGGGTGATGAGCAGGAGGAGGTGGAGGAAGGGAAAAGAACTGAATGTTGGGACAGGGGAGTGGCAAGAAAAGTGTGCATAAGGGGACGCACATAGATCATAAGGAGAGAGAAGGTGGGGGTGAGAGGTGGTTATCTGAAGCTGAAGAGGGTAATATTAATGCTTTTGGGGTGCAGGTCACGCAAGTTCTCACGGAGTTTGCATGTGCTCTCAGGCAATGGAGGAGACCAGGATAAGAAAGGTCAGTATGAAAATGGGAAGGGAAATTGGAGTGGCTTACAATTGGGAGCTGCAGATGGCCCTGGTGGACAGAGCACAAGTGCTTGGCAAAGCGGTCGCCGAATCTACATCTGGTGTCACCACTGAAGAGGAGGCCATACCAAGAGTACCGAATGCATGAGATAGATTTGGAACAGTGATTTACAGCTGCAAACCTCTGTCTGTCTGACCAGCGAGGGCCTGTGTGATCACTGAATGGAGGTGCAGGATGAGACATGGGGACATGTGTTGCACCTCCTGCGGTTATCCGGGAATGTGCCCCGGGAGGAATGTGCTGCTGAGCATCCTGGACAATACAGCTCACCCCCTCCATGACACATTGATCAACCTGAGGAGTGCCTTCAGCCTCAGACTGGTTCCACCAAGATGCAGAACAGAATGCCACAGGAGGTCCTTCTTCCCTGTGACTATCAAACTGTGAAACTCCTCCCCCTTTTGTCGTTGGGTAGACTGACTCCACTCCCCCCTCCCCCCTCTCCCCCCTCCCCCCTCTCCCCAATCTTTGCACATCCCCAATCCTTTCCACTCGTCTCTTTAATTTCATCTTTCATGTATCTTGTGTTTTTATGACCGTTGGCAGATCAATTTCCCTCCTGGGATAAATAAAGTTCTATCGTATCGTATCGAGAGGGAGTGGTGGTAGGAAGAGATATCTCTCGTTTCATTTCCCCCTGACTCCCAGCCTGAACAAGGGTCTCGACCCGAAACGTCACCTATTCCTTTTCTCTAGAGATGCTGTCTGACCGGCTGAGTTACTCCAGCTTTTTGTGTCTATCTTCCATCAATTACTTGCCAGCTCTTCTCCCCCCCCCCTTTCCCCCCACTTCTTTCTGCCATTTCCCCTCTACTCCAATCTTGAAGAATTTGAACTAAAAAATCGTCTGAATATTTCCCTCCGCAGTCGTGCCTGTTCTCCCAAGCCTCTACAGTTTTGTTTGCTCCAAAATATTCAACTAAGCTTATTACTACGTGGCTGAATAAGACGGAAATGAGTAAACTCACATCAAGCCATTAGGTATGCAAATGCATTTTAATGAAGGAACTCAAAACAGGCACAGTAAATACCTTATTTTATGTTCATTAAAGAATTATTACTTCAGAAAAAATTATGGCTTCATTATTTGCTACTGAATATATTAACATTACTTACTTCTGTAGAATATTATTTCAATTATAAGCTGAGGATTCATCATTTGGATTTGATCACCTTATGTAAACATAAAACAAAAAATGAATGTTTCAAATTCATTGTAATTGTCCCTGCTTGTTTTCTAGTTAAAACAAAATTGTGTTCTGCTAAATTAATGCAGGATGCACATCAGCAAATTGTGTTTTAAAGCAGTTTCCTGAATAAACTGATCTTATGATTTAATTGAAGGGCAAATGAAATATTCCTGGCCGACCTTTGACTATGGCTGAATATAAACGAGACTCTAACTTAGCAGCTACGAAGGGATCATTCTTCATTAAACTTGTTCCAAATTGAACCGTGTAACAGTAAGCTCTGCAAAATCCTCTGAGAGGGTGCTACTTAATATGGATTGGATCAGTTGCAAAAGTTGTTCCCATCTGAGGTGTGCTAGCTGATAAATACAGCACTACCTGATTTTGATCTGAGTGATGCTTACCAGTTCAATGAGTAAAAGACAAAGCATGCTATTTCGCAAAGCTGTACAGACCAGAATGTCCATGGCCGAGATAGTTCTCCTCGCTGGGGGCAGCTGTTTGTTTACTGCAATTTGCTGCACGCATTTGGCTGAGGAAAGGATAAATTATAGCCAGACTCTCTTGATTGCTCTCTTCAGATTTCTCTAGGAAATGTGCATGTGCACGACTTGATTGTATTCATGTAGAGTATTATCTGATTTAATTGGATAGCATGCAAACAAAAGCTTTTCACTGTATCTCGGTACAATGACAAACCATTACCAATACCAATGCTGGACATTGATTGAGATTATAATGCAGTTTAAGGTTGCATAGGAGCAGTTTTAAACAAACAAAATTCGATACCCACCCACAGAAGGTGTTAGCAGGAGATTTAAAGTTGTTTTTAACGATGGTATTAAAGGATGGAGAATAAAAGAGAGATGGAATTCCAGAGCTTGAGGCCTTTGCACCTGAAAGCAAGTCAGCAATAATGAACCAATTCAAATTGAGATTTCTCAAGGGGCCAGAATGGGAAGAGTGCAAATATGTTTTGAGAACCAAAAGAGACTAAAAGGATTAAGTGAAATGTGACCATGGAAGTATTATAAACAAGTGTGAGAAATTTAAAGTCAAGATTAATGTAACCAGAAGCCAATGTAGATCAGTGGGCAATGGGATTTGACTCTACGAAATGTGTAACATAACTTTGGATGACCTCTGGCTTATAAAAGGAGGATAAAGGGAGGTGAGCAGGTGTGTGTTGGGATTGGCCAGACTGGAGAATAACAAAGGTTTGGAGGAGAATGTCAGCAAGAGATGACATAAAATTAAAAAAGACAGACTATGTTACAGAGATATGGTATTATTACAATAAGCCTTTATTTCTAAAAATATATACAATATATACAAAAAGAACAGTGCGCATGGCTTTCTTTACATTCATAGCAATGATCAGTCCATATATTCATCATGTTATCAGTTCTATACTTTGTGGTGTTAGCACATTTTGTGTACTGAGCAATATTGCCGCTCACATAGCCTGCTGGGACAATACAAAGTTCAAGTGTTTATGGGCACCTCAATGTCTAGTGGTGGAAGGAACTGTTCTTGCCCACAAAGCCTTTGCACTGGATGCTACAAACATCAGTGCACCCCACCGTACATATTCCCGCAACCTGGAATGTGCCAATTGGTAGCATTTCCTTCTGGACATCTCGTTGTATTGGGTGTGTATGTCTGTCTAAAGAAGGGTTTCGACCCGAAACGTCATCCATTCCTTCTCTCCAGGGATACTGCCTGTCCCGCTAAGTTACTCCTGCATTTTGTGTCTATCTTTGTTGTATTGGAAGACTAGTAAGCATTGAACAGACCAAAGTGTATCTTTCTGAATTGATGATCTCACAGCAGCACTTGTTGTCTTAGTCTGTGTCCCTCGACACAGCCTGTAGATCAGAGAGTCCTTTTTTATGCAACTGCTCGAGATGAACCTCGACAAGAACACGCATTATTTTCCTTGCCTTCTTTGCAAATGCACAGTCTCCAAGGAGCGGGATGATCATCTCGCATTGTCACAGCTGGTCTGGCACATTGGGAGTGAGACTCTGATCGAGCAGGAAAGATCTGGAAGGGAGGGTCCCTATCATCACCAGGCAAGCGAGGTCTTGGTGCCTGTTGGTGAGTCTGCCGATAAGGCATTCTGCCAAATAAGTTTGGCAGTCTGGTTGGGGAACCATCCCACAGGATCCCTCAGTTCTTTGTCCCACAGTGCCTGCAGGACATTCCGTGCTGACCACTGCCTGATTCAGATGTGGTTTTTCTGAAAGAACATTTCCATGTAGTTCCACTATGTCCAGCTGAATGGCACATTGCACAGCAATGAGGCGAGGCCTATCCTTTGCAACAGCGAGGACTGGTGGAATCTCAGCAGGTAGTGAGACTTGGTGCTTATGTATTTTTGTCCCACTCACCACACAGTGAAGCCAAAAGAAAAATGATGGCCATTAGGACATGCTACCAGCCAGAAGTGTAGCATTGTGGACTTCCAGCAGGTCTGGGCTCAAACCGGTCCCATAGTGCCGAACTTAGCCAGTAGGCCATTGTGTCTGGGAGTTTTATGCCACTTAAGGACATGGGTAGAACCTGTCAGCTTCAGGGTGAGTGACTGGTCCAGACTCTCCCACTCACTATTATCTCATACCTCTGCATTAGTGGACATGAAGCTCCAGGAGGTTATGATGTGTGTGGCCTTTCTGTCGTACAGACCAGCATAAAAGGATTTACAGATCCTCCATATACCTGCCAAAGAGGACGTTACTGACCCATTATTTGCTGTGGATCACAGTGCACCCTGTCAACCTTTTGGAAGAAGAACTGCACATTTCATCCTACTCCACGGAACAGACTCAGGATCTGAATTTGATCTCGGAGAGTTCTTATGCCAAGAGCAAAGCTTGCCGGCTCTTCTCTTGGAGTTGTTCTCTCATACCCACCCCTCTTCGAGTGTGGAAGTAGCTTGTCAGGAGATGACACAATTTCCTTTGACTCCATCTTGCTTTGTGAACTGCTATCTTATGGAGATAGAGGTATTGTTGTAGTGATGATATCACTCAATTGTAAGTGCATGCTTGCTGCCATTTATTAAAAAATGTTGTCCCTCAAATCAATTTGGAACCTGCAATAGAAGAGTTACTATTGTTCAGCCTTCTGCAATGTGAAACAATAGTAGGAAACTAAAAGCATTTTTACTCTTGTTCCAGAACTATTCAGGTACAACATGATTCAACTTAATATTGAATTTACATTGTTGCTTTGTCATGAGTGGTTCCTGCAAAGTGGCCATAGCTAAGCATGCAACAGGAATTAGGTTTTGTCTGATCCTCCGATAACGGCCTTTCATGCAACAAAAATAAGATGTGCCGGATGGAGAAGGCTATTTCTAATGGTTAACTGTGAGCCAAGTAATTAAAACACTCACTCCTGGCCTATGTAAGCTATTAAAATATTGCTATTGTGCATGAAGGAACTGCAGATGCTGGTTTAAACCGAAGATGGACACAAAAAGCTGGAGTAACTCAGCGGGTCAGACAGCATTTCTGGAGAACAGAAATAGGTGACGTTTTGGGTTGAGACCCTACTTCAGACTGAGAGTCAGAGGAAGGGGAAACGAGAGATATTGACAGTGATGTGGAGAGATATAGAACAAACTAGATCAAGTGGACCCGTTGGGCCCAAACCTCTCCTGCTTTGGTGCAGCACCCTCTCCTCCCCCCTCCACTCTCCTCCCCTCCCCTCTCCCTCCTCCCCTCCCCTCCCCCTCCCCATCTCTCCCCCCCTCCCTCTCCCCCTCCCCCCTCCCTCCCTCTGAGATAGATTTAAAGTTTAAAATGTGAATAACTTTTAAAATATAACACCGATTTCAATGAAACTTCTTCCATTAGCACCTAAGGGATGACGGTGAATAAGGTGGGCCTAAAATTGTCACGCTGTCGTGGACTGTTTTGGCTGTAGCTCAGGAACAAACAAACAAACAAACAAACGATGAATAGTACATAGATGAATGAAAGATATGCAAAAAAGTAACAATGATAAAGGAAACAGGCCATTGTTAGCTGAGGGCTAGGCAATATTCCTATTGTTGGTCTACTCAGATCTCTAACAACTATTGAGAAAATTGCTGGAACTCAAGTAGAAATAATTATACTGCACAGGTTTGTCAGAAGTATATCTTGCTGCTGTGAGAAAAAAAACTGTTTGCTGTAAATTCTACACTGGTGCGGTGACAGCCAGAATCTCAAAACTGCATCAGGAAGCAGTTCTGTAAATACAAATACAGTAAGGCCAATGGTTAACGTGCATCCCAGTGAGAAGAAAGCAGTGATTTATTACAAAGTGAGACAGTAGGGCAATGGCTCGAGTCAGCAAACTGGCTGTAAGGAAAGTTGGGCTCCTATGATTTAGAACACACACACAACCCACTTCCTGATGGAGACAAATCACAGAATAGTTCATGTTCATAAGCTTCCAGGAGCAAAATAAGGCCATCCGATCCATCAAGTCTTCTCTGCCATTCAATCATGGCTGATCTATCTTTCCCTCTCAACCCCATTCTCCTGTTTTCGCCCCATAACCCCTGACACCCTGATTAAGTATGGAAGGCGGGTATTTGGCTGCCGATCCACATCAGCTCTATGAACGAGCCACCCAATGAGTCCCACTCCTCACCACCATCTCCACATGGACGAGCACTTTGTTTCTTGTGGGTACATTATCAGCTCCCCTTTGAATGCTACAAATCAAACCTGCCTCCAGTCTTCCTCTCAAACTGCTCCAAGCTGCTCCTAGGTTCAACAGTAGAGTTGCTGCCTTACAGCGCCAGAGACCCGGGTTCGATCTTGACTATGGGTGCTGTCTGTATGGAGTTTGTATTTTCTTCCTTTGACTACATGGGTTTTCGTCGGTGCTCCAATTTCCTCCCACACTCCAAAGACGTACAGGTTTGTAGGTAAAAAATAATAATTAAATTGTACCTAGTGTGTAGGATAGAGTTCGTGTACGGGGTGATCACTGGTCGTTGCAGACTCGGTTTCTGCACTGTATTTGTAAAGTAACGTCAAACTCTGTACTTGATGGGCATGAGAATGAGACCCCATTCAAAGGAAGACATATCAATGCTAACATTCTGCTGGAAATGCACTATTTAAGCAGCAATGTGATTCGGTAGCGCAGCGGTAGAGTTGCTGCTTTACAGCGAATGCAGCGCTGGAGACTCAGGTTCGATCCTGACTACGGGTGCTGCACTGTAAGGAGTTTGTACGTTCTCCCCGTGACCTGCGTGGGTTTTCTCCGAGATCTTCGGTTTCCTCCCACACTCCAAAGACGTACAGGTATGTAGGTTAATTGGCTGGGTAAATGTAAAAATTGTCCCTAGTGGGTGTAGGATAGTGTTAATGTACGGGGATCACTGGGCGGCACGGACTTGGAGGGCCGAAAAGGCCTGTTTCCGGCTGTAGATATATGATATGATATGAAAGCTGGAATAAGGCACCCTGTTGGAACAAAGCACATCTCTGAATCTTGCCTATGTTGCATTTGTCCTGGGATGCTTGACCAGAATCCTAAAAGTAGAAAATATTTCCATTCTGCTGCTGTTCACCCTCGTCAGTATGAATTCACCAAAAAAAGCCATAATATCTTAAAGGGCAGAAGTTCCCATTTAATATACCTCATCAGAAAATAGTTACAAGATTAAGATTGGTCCTAACATTTATTCTATTCATGATCTGTGCTTTTAAATATATTTTTTCTCCAAATATTAGTCCCTTTGACATTGAAACTGGTGTGTAGTTTCCAAGCTTGACAGCGCGTGGAAGATAAATGAGAATATTTTGGAAAAATTAAAATGCAGTTATAAAAGTGACTGCAACAGGACAGGTGATGCCAACTTCGCTCGGACTCATTCTGTTAAATATGGATTGTCTTTTGGGCAGCTCCACAAAACAGTCAGGGGAAAGAGTTCAAGCAGGGTATAAAACAATAGCTTCACGTTCTTAATTCTCGTCTTCTCCTCCATCTTGGGCTGTCTCCTAGGATCGACGATGGCTTGCTACCACTCCAGTAACATGGGCTCTAAGGTGACTGATGAGGCCTATGTGGGAAATGCAGGAGGTGTACTGGTAGGATGGATGGTGGGTGGTTGATGAGATGGTACATTCCTCCCACGCTTTATGCTGGGCTTCAGTGCACTTTGGATGTGGGGACTTGAGTTTCTCAGTGTCTTCCCGAGTGCTTCTTCAGTTTGAGTGACAATGGGGCCATGGATTTTCAGGAGATGGTGGGGGTTTTGAGAGGATCTTCCCTCCACCCAGTAATCTCATGACGTGGAACTGTAACAGGAGAGAACTACATCTTGCAGGTGACTCAGAGCTTACATGGTGAGGGCAGAACACTGACAACAGGAAAGATTAGTCCAGCAACAGAAACTGTCTAAGAGCTATTGGGCTGTTCCACATTTCCTCAGTGCAAAGGTGTTTTCCTTCATCCATGGGAAATACCTTCCTTTCATTTCAGCTCTTCTGCAAACATTCCAATTAACTCATTTTGGGGAACAGTGTACACAATCTGTAGTCGACTAATCTCTGAGGCATTGTGCATAACAACATACCGCTTTCCTGGTAGGTTTTTGTACAATATTTTTTCCAAGTGACTTCATTACTGCTCAGTCATAGAGCCATACAGCATGGAAACAGGCCCTTCACCCAACTTGCCCATGCCAACCAAGATCATCATATCATATACATATAGCCGGAAACAGGCCTTTTCGGCCCTCCAAGTCCGTGCCGCCCAGTGATCCCCGTACATTAACACTATCCTACACCCACTAGGGACAATTTTTACATTTACCCAGCCAATTAACCTACATACCTGTACGTCTTTGGAGTGTGGGAGGAAACCGAAGATCTCGGAGTAAACCCACGCAGGTCACGGGGAGAACGTACAAACTCCTTACAGTGCCCCGTTAAGTTGGTCCAATTTGCCCACATTTGGCCCACATCCCATTAAACCTTTTCCTACCCATCTACCAGCCCAAGTGTCTTTCAAATACAATGGGCTAAAAGGCTGTCCGCGAGCACTTTCACCTTTTCGCCTCTTTAGGCCATTTCTGGGATTCAGGTTATGGACTGCAGTTTGCACATGTTGGAAAATGTCTGCTGACAGCCTTCAATGCTGACAGATTGCTGCAAACTGTAATGAATCCTCATGGCAGCTTTTGTTGGCTCACTCTTCAGATGCCAAAATGAAAGCCCTGAAACCCATTCCAGCTAATCCCTCGTGCAAGCATTGTCTGAAAGAAAAGTGCTTTGATAACACCAAAGTGACACTGAAAGATGGGCTCACTGCATCGTGCTTCAACCACCACCTTGTGATTGAAATGCTAAACACAGAAGATAAAGGGCTTACGGAAAGATGATAAAAATTAAGGACCGGTAAATTAAAAAAGCTATAAATACTGCAGGGACAAAGAATGATATCATCTCATTTGCATGCACTGTAATTTCAAACAGCTTGCTCCTGCAGCTCTTGTATTGTGCAGCAGAGAGGGAAAAAATCAATAGAATCAGTCAATGTGTAGCAACATTGATAAAAGATTAACGTCAAATGCTTTATCTGATGCAGCTCAACGAAGAGAGCAAAAGGAATGGGTGAAGTTTCATCGAGAAATCGGCCAGAGAATAATTAAAATTGGAATGCACTTACTTAACTATCTTGCATATGTCTATAAAAAATAGTTTTGATTTTTTTTCCCTCCAGATTATCTACGGAGAGAAAATCAGTTAGAGAGCAGAGAAGGAGCATTGCGGTGTGACATTGACAGTTGGAGCTGGCACCACCAGTAGCAGCTAATGATGTGCAGAGCTTTAAGATAGAAGTGTGTATTTGTCACCCACCCTTCATTGTGGTGAACATTTACAGCTAGTCTCTCCACATCCTGCAGTTGAAGCATAACAGACATAGAGAAAATATAAGCAGAAGTAGCATTCCCCCTAAATGCAGTCACTTCAATAGGCAGGTATGTTTCATGCATCTCGACCTGTCGCAAAATATGAACACACTCGCACACGCTCACTTTATTCCCCCAAGGTTGCAAGGGCGCACGTGGCCTATTAAGCTGCTAGGAACACAGGTGGAGCATGAAACCACACAACAAATTCCCTCTCACACTGTTCTCTATTTCTGCTGTTCTTTCATGGAGCTCTGTCCTTCACAGGTTGGGTCTTTATTCTTTGGAGCGTAGAAGGTTGAGGGGGGACTTGATAGAGGTTTTTAAAATTTTGAGAGGGACGGACAGAGTTGACGTGGGTAGGCTTTTCCCTTTGAGAGTGGGGAAGATTCCAACAAGGGGACATAGCTTCAGAATTGAGGGACAAAAGTTTAGGGGTAACATGAGGGGTAACTTCTTTACTCAGAGGGTGGTGGCTGTATGGAATGGGCTTCCGGTGGAAGTGGTGGAGGCTGGCTCGATTTTATTATTTAAGAGTAAATTGGATAGGTATATGGATAAGAGGGGATTAGAGGGTTTTGGTCTGAGTGCAGGTAGATGAGACTAGGTCAGGGAGAGTGGTCGGCGTGGACTGGAAGGGCCGAACGGGCCTGTTTCCGTGCTGTAGTTGTTATATGGTTATATGGTTATATGGGAGAGGGCGGGACAAAGATAGGATGTAGTCGGAGACAGGAACACTAGTGGGAGAACTGGGAAGGGGGAGGGGATAGAGAGGGGAAGCAGGGACTACCTGAAGTTTGAGAAGGCAATGTTCGCTGGTGTGTAAACTGCCCAAGCGAAATATGAGGTGTTGTTCCTCCAATTTGTGCTGGGCCTCACTCTGACAATGGAGGAGGCCCAGGACAGAAAGGTCAGATTGGGAATGGAAGGGGGAGTTGAAGTGCTGAGCCACCGGGAGATCAGGTTTGTTGAGACAGACTGAGTGGAGGTGTTCAGCGAAACGATCGCCGAGCCTGCGCTTGGTCTCGTCGATGCAGAGAAGTTGACATCTGTATTCCGTAAAATAAAATTATTTCTAAGAGAAAGGGATCTTGGGGTCCATGTCCACAAATCGCTGAAAGTGGCAACACATAGATGGGCATGGTAAAAAGGTGTATGGTATGCCTGCCATCATTGGTCGGGGTACTAATATTCACAGTAAGGAAGTCAGATTTGGAGTATTGTGTGCAGTTCTGGTCACCCCATTACATGAAGGATGGCTTTGGAAAGAGTGCAGAGGAAGATTACCAGAATGATGTCTGGATTAGGGGGTATTAGCTACATCAAATTGTTTTCTCTGGAATTCCAGAGGTTGAGTTGAAATCTGATAAAAGTATGCAAAATTATGAGAGACATCGATAGGGTAGACAGTCAGAACCTTAATCCCAAAATGGAAATTTAAAATAGCAAAGGGTATAACTTTAAAGTGAGCGAGACAAAGTTTAAATGAGATGTATTAAGCTGGTATTTTACACAGCAGGCAGTGAAGAAAGCCAATGGGAATGTTAGCCTTCATAACAAGAGGAGTTGAGTATAGGAGCAAAGAGGTCCTTCTGCAGTTGTACAGGGCCCTAGTGAGACTGCACTTGGAGTACTGTGTGCAGTTTTGGTCTCCAAATTTGAGGAAGGATATTCTTGCTATTGAGGGGCTAGGTTAATTCCCGGAATGGCGGGACTGTCGTATGTTGAAAGACTGGAGCGACTAGGCTTGTATACACTGGAATTTAGAAGGATGAGAGGGGATCTTATCGAAACATGTAAGATTATTAAGGGGTTGGACACGTTAGAGGCAGGAAACATGTTCCCAATGTTGGGGGAGTCCAGAACCAGGGGCCACAGTTTAAGACTAAGGAGATGAGGAAAAACTTTTTCAGTCAGAGAGTTGTGAATCTGTGGAATTCTCTGCCTCAGAAGGCAGTGGAGGCCAATTCTCTGAATGCATTCAAACGAGAGCTAGATAGAGCTCTTAAGGATAGCGGAGTCAGGGGGTATGGGGAGAAGGCACGAACGGGGTACTGATTGAGAATGATCAGCCATGATCACATTGAATGGCGGTGCTGGCTCGAAGGGCCGAATGGCCTACTCCTGCACCTATTGTCTATTGTCTATTGTCTATTGGGTGGGAAGTGCCTCGAACAGAATGCCGGAGGTAGTGGTACGAAAGTGGCCTTTAAGTGACTTTTAGATAGGCACACGGATATGCAGGGGGTGGAGGGATATGGATTATGTGAGGACAGATAAGCGTTCGTCTTGGCATCATGTTAGGCACAGATATTGTGAGCTGAAGGATCTGTTTCGGTGCTGTACTTTTCTACGTTCTGTATTCATAGCATCATGTACAGAGACTGAGAGGGGTAGAGCGAAGAGAGGAATGTCTCTCTGCAGTTTATTGTGACCCTTTCTTCACTTTTCTAGTTCTAAGAAGGGCCCTTCTTCATGTCACCTTTGTTTCTCTCCCCATCAATAAGTCCTGACTTGCTGAGTGCTCCCAAAATTGTCTGCATTTGATGCAGTTTTTCAGCAACTGCAGATTTTTGTTCCACTGACTGATCATCAATCAGTACTCGGTCATGTAACACCCACAAATATGCAAAAAAAAGTTTACAGAAAAACACAACAATGTCAACAACATGGGAAATATCTACTTGATTCTGTCAAAGTCTCAACATAAAATCCAAATAATCAAAAAATTGTATCATAAGATAAAATGGATGGGTTTCTGTTGTGTTTATCTATGGAGATTCTTCTAGGATACTTTGATTTACTACCTCATTCATTTCAGGGTTTTATCTCAAGTTGCAAGATGAAGAAAAATTTGGTCAGGAAGTTGAAATCTTCTCAATGACAACCATGAATCATCAAAGACAGATATAGGGCAGAAAGCCAAATAGTAATCCACCTCAGACCAATAAAATATGGTTACACAACATCAGATTTTGAGGTCAGAGATCCATTTTCCAGTCATGTACAAAATTTGTAAAAGCTATCTGTTGGTTCAGTAGTTCTGTTGGCTACTAAGACAAATTATATGGTTGGAGCTGTCCACAAAAATATTGTATTGAAGGAAGTCATTTCCCACTGAATTCCAATGTATCATGTACATGGTACATGGTACATTCAGTTCTCAAAAGTGCAATCTTCTCATACATATTACATTACATTGTTTCTTCTTCATTGTTATAAACTCCATATACTAACTAAGATTATATAATCAGTCAATCATAGGTATAAATGAAATTATACAATTCGCTAAATATTGGCAAAAAATATATACACTCCTATGAATTTAACCAATTATACGCTCACTCTGTCTCTTAGACTCTTGAATTTCCTATCTATAAATTAATCTTATCTTCAGCACCAACATTGGCTATGCCAGACTCCACTAATATTATCCCACTATGACAACGTCTGGCAAGATTGTTACCCTATTTGTGGATTCTTGTGGTGGCATGGGTAAGTTCTACTGGATTTCTTGCAAACCATTTATCATTTCAATTCGTTTGGGAGGTGCCAATGCACTCTGAAACAGAAGTGGTTCCTGGATCTCATCACCATCCAATAATATGATCTTTTCAAATACACAAAATTCCTGAGTAATTCAGTCGTCCGATGACGCATGCTCCCGCAATAGCCAAAGGACTATCTGTCTCCACCAGAAGCAGACAACTCCCCCTTTGCTCAATAAGCCCCTTCTAGACATGATCCAACAGAATTTTGCAGACACCGCCATTAAGAGAAAGTTGACCTTCATCCTCCATGAGGATGTTTGGTTGATGACTCAGCCTCTATTATTTTATTTAGTCTGGGGTCACAATGTCTTGTACATGGTCACTGCAAATAGCTCATGCCAGAAGAACCTGATTGAATTCCTTGAGGAGATGATTAAAGTAATGTTTGGAAGAATGTGAATTGATCTTATTTATGCAGACTTCCAGAAGGAAGATGATCCACCAGTCAAAGTTGAAGCTGGTAGGTATGCAAGCAAATTATATGCAAGCAAGTCCATCTGTGGAAAATGCCCAGAGGCAGGAGGAGCGAATGGAGGAGCGAATTTGAGGATATTAATCCTGCAGGATTCTGTGCCAGATTCCATAACTTCTCACCTGCATGGTCGGTGTAGCGTCCAAGTTTCTCACTCACAGAGTCTTCATCAAATTCAGACTTGTCACTTGTCAGGACAGTACAGAGTCTGAACTTCTTACATGCAGGGTCTTCACAAAGTTCAAATTTATCACCTGCTGGAACAGTGCAGAGTCTGAACCTCTCACCTGCTGGGTTTGTGCAGTGTCTGAATATCTCACCTATTGGCATTATGAAGAGTCTGCTACTCCCAGCTGTAGGGACTGTGCAGAGTCTGAACATCTCACCGTGTTTACAAAAGACCGATGATGGGGCAGAGAACCACAGACTCAATGTTTGTGCATGACATACAGGAAAGTAGAATGAAAGGCAATGCAGATGGAAGTGTCAAATTAAAAAGGTGCCTAACCTACCGATTAAGAGAATAGTCGAAACTGGAGCATACATCTTTTATTACAGGCAGCTGTAAGGTCATTGACTTGGACATGAAAAGGATAGACTTATTTCTGATTAGTGTGAAAAGCGAGAAAGCAGGGAGGTCAATGCATAGAATTTAAGATATCGCGGATCAGTACAGGAAATTATCAAAGGTTAAACAAAATGCCAGCCATTCTATCTAGAGGACTGGAGCGCAAGAAGTTAGCAGTAATTCCACAGATATTGGAGGCTGCAGATTGACCGCATCTACGCCTGTGTAGTGTAATAATAGATTGAGCCTTGGATCAATACAGCTGCTTTCCACTTAGTTGCCACCCACTTATTTACCTGGCGTGGATGAGATGACTAAACAGTATGACCCTCTGCACTGGAGGGAGAGGTTTACTGTGTACCTAGAGTGAGCGGGACAGACAGTGTACCAATGAGACCCCTGAGAGCTTTGATACAAGGCAAGGTAAAGGAGCTGGACTCTTAGCTTATCGCACAGTGTTTTTGAGATTTTGCACCAGTCTTTAAATGTGTCTAATACTTAGAGGCATTCAAAGACTCTAGGCTACTCCCAGCGCCAGAGATCTGGGTTTGATCCTGATCTCGTGTGGCTGTCTGTGTGGAGTTTGCACGTTTTTCCTGTGACCTCCGAGTGCTCCGGTTTCCTCTCACATCCCAAAGCTGTGAAGGCTTGTAGGTTAATTGTCCACTGTAAAATTGTCCCCAATGTGTAGGCAGTGGATGAAAAATTGGGATAACACAGAACTAGAGTGAAGAGATGATCAACGTGGACTTGGTAGGCAGAAGGACCTGTTTCCATGATGTGTCACTAAAACTAAAAACTATTAAAAGCATTCTTAAAAAATTTGAAAACACATATAAACTGTAAGAAACAGTTAAAACATTTAAAAATGCATAATATGTATACAAATACAAGAAAATGAAACTTCTCATTTATATCCATAAGATCACCATTCCTCAGCTAGGTGTGGCTGACATATCCTCACAGAGGTAGATTCCCATAATGAACAGTGATACCCGAGATTAGTGGATGTCACTCAGTTTGTAGCAGACTTACTGTAGGTCCATGTAGTTCTGAGATGTACTTAGCTGGAACCAACTGATCATCGGTTTTACCCCTTGGAACCACTGGGCTCTGTCTACTCAATTGTCTTGTTGAATGTCAATTAATCACATACCCACTGTTTGCAGCTCAGCTTAAGTAATGACACCTTTGCCCTTCCAATGGAAGGCATGTTGAGTTAGACATTAAGATCAGTACTTACTTTCATGGGGTGAGTGAAGCTGTGATATAATTTGTTGCCATCACTGAAGCACTGCTGATAGGAGGAGGATAGAGTGGGAGCATTGTCAGATAAAATCTCCCTGTGTGTGGATGAGATAAGAAAACAGTCGCCTCACTTTTCTAAATGTAGACATTGTGGAAACAAGAAAGGATATTGATTTTTTTAAATTCTGATTTTCACAGTCATAGAAGTCACTTTTCTTTTTTAAGTCCATTCACTTAATTTAAACAATTCATTTCACAGCAATTTATTTTGAGTGAAGCACATGAAGCACATGAAGTTACATGAAGCACAGTAATTATTTTAAAATGTGTTTTTCTTAATATACTCATCAGATACTTTTCTTAATATACTCTCTAATCATATCAGGTAATACTATGCAGTTGGCAATTGGCTTCTTTGACTTCTTGTCTGTAAAGAGGATGACCAGGTTAGTCCAGATCATTGGCTGCAGAATGGAGTCAAGTGTGCTCATGTCAACGGCAAAATTGAATGTTTTATGTCAAAACTAAACTTTATACGTGACTTTCTTTACAATCACAGTCTTTGGGTCTTCCTTCCGGGCGTGTACTGTCGCTGCGGCACCTCGGGAAAGCCTCTGCCGCTTGGTTTTGACGGGAAAACGTGCGGACAAAGGTCAGAGATGGGAAGAAGACCAAAGGCTGTGAGATTGGGAGTGAAAATGTGCAAAATGAAACCCGAGGAAGGTACAGAAGTGGATGGGGGAAGAGGAAAAGAGGTTGGGATAGTGGGTGAAATTGGTGTGCATCCAGGTGGGGCACAGGGAAAAGAGTAAATGGGTCTAGATTCGATAGGGCTTCTTGGTTTGGCAAAGTTTAGTTGGGCTGAAGATCCTGCTTCAGTGCTGTATGACTATGACTCTCCTTGACTCCAAATAGGTCAGCCTTTATTGTTCTGTCCTAAACTGAGTCAAATTTCACTGACAAAATTATACTCCGGGTAGTTCTTTAATGACTAGCATTCTTAATGAATGTGGAGATTATTTAATGTGGAATTCTCCAAACTTCTGTTATTCACACATTGCATGACTCACTAAATAATTTATCAGAGGGAAAATCCACTGAAGCTCTAATTTGACTTTATTTTTACAACAACTGGTTAAATCACAAGCCATTGATTTTCCATGAACCTTCACTATTAAAAGCTTTGGAACAGTTGAAGAGATAGGTACATGAGTAAGGTTTCCTTTTGTGTATGTTCCCAATGTTGGGGGAGTCCAGAACCAGGGGCCACAATCTAAGAATAATGGGGAGGCCATTTAAAACTGAGGTGAGAAGAAACATTTTCACCCAGAGAGTTGTGAATTTATGGAATTCTCTGCCACAGAAGGCAGTGGAGGCCAATTCACTGGATGGATTTAAAAGAGAATTAGATAGAGCTCTAGGGGCTAGTGGAATCAAGGGATATGGGGAGAAGGCAGGCACAGGTTACTGATTGTGGATGATCACCCATGATCACAATGAATGGCAGTGCTGGCTTGAAGGGCCTAATGGCCTCCTCCTGCATCTATTTTCTATGTTTCTATGTTTCTATAATTTGGAATGGTTGAAAAAGGCCTGGCAAGTTCACGTTAAATGCCCTTCATTGCATCACAGGGAGAATACTTGAATTATTGCGCTAACATTTAAATAGTTGTGCTTGAAGTTTAATTTGGTTTGGTGTTCTTTAATAATAATAATAATAATAATAATAATATTCATTTATTGTCATTGCAACGAGTACAACGAAATTAAAAAATAGCCAATCCTGACGGTGCGTACAAACATATATGCAATAAATGCAAAAACAAATAAATACATAAATACAATTAAATACAATTATGTTAAGTACAAAGATTTTTTAGTGTTGCCTAGTGCAAAGGTAGTGTTCAGTTCTCGTATGGCCCTGGGGTAAAAACTGTTCTTAAGTCTGTTTGTTCGGGATTTTATCGACCTGAAACGTCGACCAGAGGGCAGATGAACAAACAGACGGTGGCCGGGGTGGGATGGATCTTTTATTATTTTGCCTGCTCTACTGAGGCAGCGTAGGCTGAACAGGTGCTCCAGGGAGGGCAGTGAGCAGCCGATGATTTTCTGGGCCGTCGTGATGACCCTCTGAAGGGCCTTCCTGTCCTTTTCTGAGCAGCTGGCATACCATGTGGTTATACAGTATGCCAGCACACTCTCGATGGAGCAGCGATAGAAGGACAACATGAGCTTCTCCTGCAGGTTGGTTTTCCTGAGGATCCTCAGGAAGTGGAGTCTCTGCTGTGCCTTCTTTACTGTGGTGATGGTGTTGGTAGACCAGGTGAGATCCTCTGCGAGTGTAAACACACTCTACATATAAACTTAATTTAGCCAGAGCCAGCAAACGGCATGGTGGCACGTCGGTAGTTGCTGCCTTACAACGCTTGCGGCGCCAGAGACCCAGGTTTGATCCCGACTACGGGCGCTGTCTGTACGGAGTTTGAATGTTGTCCCCATGACCGCGTGTTTTTTTTGTGAGATCTTCGGTTTCCTCTCACACTCGAAAGACTTACATATTTGTACATTAATTGGCTTGGTATAAGTGTAAATTGTCCCTGGTGTGTGTAGGAAAGTGTTACTGTGTGGGGATCACTGGTCAATGCGGACTTGTTGGGCTGAAGGACTGTTTCTGCTCTGTATCTCTAAACTATACTAAACTAAACAGGAAAATAGCCAATATAATCAAAGACTATTCACACCGCGGTCATTCTCGCTTCTCTCGTCTTCTGTTGGGCAGGACGTACAAAACCTTGAAAGAACATCTTCTTTCCCATGGTAGACACAAAATGCTGGAGTAACTCAGCGGGTCAGGCAGCATCTCTGGAGAGAAGGAATGGGTGACGTTTCGGGTCGAGACCTTCCTTCAGACTGATCTTCTTTCCCATGATTATTAGATACCAACATATCTTTCATATGCTAAGGACGAGTTTCTGATCTTCCATGGCACCTTGCTTCAGCCCTTGCACTTTATTTTATCTGCACTTTCTTTGCAGTTTTACCACAATAGTATGCATTATTTTTACTTTCACTTTTGCATTACCCGATGTATTCATTTATGCTATGATTTATCTGGATATCACGCAAAGGAAGTATTTTGATACACGTGTCAGTAATAAACCGATACCAATAAAATTATTTAAATGCCAGTATGATGTTCTAATTGTGGTGCTTTACCTTTAAAAATGTATCTCGTTAATCTCTTAGATTTATCTCGGAAAATATGAAGTAAATACTTTGAGCATTGTAACTGGATAATGAATCATTATTTATTACATCTTCAAATGAGGTGATCCCTCGGTAGTTGTTACATTTTCTTAGGTCACCTTTTTTTGGCAGTTTCACAATGTATCCCTCTGCCCATTCTGTGGGTGTCTTTTCCTCTTCCCAAATTCTCCCAAAGAAGCCGTAGAGCATGTCTGTTGATGGGTATATATCTACTGTAAGGAAGCTGTAGACAAGAGGGTACGGGACCAGCAAGCAGGATTCAGGAAGGATCGCTCATGCACAGACCACATAGCAACACTACGCATCATCATTAAACAGTCTATTGAATGGAACACGTCCCTGTACATCAACTTCATCGACTTTCAGAAAGCGTTTGACAGCTTAGACAGGACAACACTATGGCGCCTAATGGACCACTATGGAATTCCCACCAAGATCATAAACTTAATCAAGAACTCGTATGATGGAACCGCATGCAAAGTCATGCATGCAGGCCACCTCTCCCAGAGCTTTAGTGCCAAGACGGGCATCAAGCAGGGATGTCTACTGTCACCATTCCTGTTCCTCCTGGCAAATGACTGGATCATGATGGAAACAACTGAAGGAAAAAGAAATGGAATTCAGTGGACAATGTGGGAACAGCTAGATGACCTTGACTTTGCAGATGACATAGCTCTCCTTTCACACACACAGATACAAATGCAGCAGAAGACGGACAGACTCTCACAAGCTGCAATAAAACTTGGTCTTACACTCAATACAGCAAAGATACAAGTGATGAAGATCCACTCCAAAACCAGCAAACCTATCCTCATGCACAGCACTGCCCTGGAGGAGGTAGAAACATTCACATACCTAGGCAGTGTTGTGGACACCACCGGAGGGGCAGATGCAGACATAAAAAGCAGAATCAATAAGGCTAGGGTGGTGTTTAATATGCTCAAGAAGATCTGGAACTCAAAACACATCTCAATCAATACCAAAATACGCATTTTTAACTCAAATGTGAAGCAGATGATGCTGTATGGATCAGAGACATGGAACACAACAAACAGGATGCAAACATTCATTAACACCTGCCTCAGGAGAATACTAAACATCTGGTGGAGAGACGAAGTAAGCAATGTGGACCTCTGGAAAAGAACAAGCCAGGATCCCATTGACTTACAAATTCGAAGGAGAAAATGGAGTTGGATTGGACACACCCTCAGAAAACATGCCACAAACATCACCCAACAGGCCCTGAAATGGAACCCCCAAGGAAAAAGGAAAAGAGGTCGCCCCAGGAACAGCTGGAGAAAAGATGTCCAGGCAAACATGTCTGGGAGTGGGCTCAACTGGGGAGATCTTGAAAGAACCGCCAACAACCGAGTGAGGTGGAGGACATTTGTCAATGCCCTATGCTCCCTAGAGAAGCCAAGGGCTTAAGAAGAACAAGTAGATCTTCAAATGACTCGTCCTTAGGTTAAAAAGGACACTTGACCATCACATTTTCCTGTTTTAACTGGATAGTTACCTTTTAAAGCGTTATTCATATTGAGCCAAGTTTGTTATATTCCACATGATTTTTAATAGTATTTATTGGGGCATAAGCAGCCAAATACATGATATTTTACTAAATAAACAGTGGCTTACAAATGAATAAATATTTAAGGTGAAAACCATGGTAACATAAATAAAGTATACAGGGCAGAAGGGCAGAAGAAATTAAGTGTCCTGTAAAATAAGTTGCAGAAGGCCTTTCATGTTGACTTAATATTATTGATAAGTGGAACACAGGGGTTTCAGTGTTTAACCTTATCCAGAATAAGATCAGTAATTGTTCTAAGTTTTGACCCTGCCACCGAGTTGACTAATTCAGCTGCACACATCAACTACAGAAAGCTAAGGTGGCAAACGGAAGAAACCAAACTATTGAAATTAATCTCTCTCTCACTCTCTCGCCCTCTCTCGCTCTCTCACACACACATAAACACATGCTCTTTCACTCTTTCTCTCTCACACACACACTTGCTCTCTCTCTCTCTCGCTCTCTCTCACACGCAAGCACATTCTCTCATTCTCTCGCTCTCTCGCTCTCTCTCTCTCTTTCTCTCTCTTTCTCTTTCTCTCTCTTTCTCTCTTTCTTTCTCTCTTTCTCTCCCTTTTCCTCTTTCCCTCTTTCCCTCTCTCTCTTTCTCTCTTTCTTTCTTTCTTTCTCTCCCCCTTTCTCTCTCTCTCCCTTTTCCTGGAAGAAGACATAAAATTACAAGCTCAAGCACTACAGAAGTTGTTAATTTGAAAAAAGCTTGAGATAGTTTTAAACACTAATTTGAACCTTTCCAAGTATTTTCTGGGGCAAGAACGTGCTGGCAAATGAAAGCAGGAATTTATGTCTCTGGGCTTGGTGTCTTTGAGCTCAGTTTGACAATGAGAAGAAAGTTGTCCTGTTTATTACATTTGCGGACTTGCTTCAGAAATGATGACAGAGCCATATGTCTGTCAAGAGAGGATGATACAATGTTCACGTTGCTTTACATAGGCTGCTACTCACGGGAACAGACTTGGAAATTGACTAACCTTAAAGGAACAGACTTGGAAATTGACAAACCTTAAAGAAACTAGTAACCAAAATCAACTGTGGTTCCATTTGCAAAGTTCAAGGTCTCTCTATGCATGATGTAAAGTGTTACCAAACAACTTATTTCAAAATTGCAGCTTGTATCTTGGAATGCAAGCTGTGTTTGAGGATTTATCTGCGCCGTAGATAAAATACAATTTTCTATCATTCTAAGACTGCCAAGCACTGTCAGCAGGGAAGGGCAATTCAAAGCATTCACCAAATTCCATACAAAATTTTGCAAAGAACAGGGGTAGCTAGTAATTTGGAAGGCAGCAGTGTGACAACATTTGATAACTGCATTCTGCTCCTGTTCAGCAGAGAATCAGATGCTCCTGGAGAAATCAGCTAATTGTTCTTGACATCTGTGGAATCCCAGAGCTGGCCAAGAAGGAGGTGAAGCCAAAAACCAGTGAACAGGGTGGTAATTTACTGCAACTACATAAGATGCAGGGTTTGTTTCTTTGTACATGGGAGGAGCTTACTTCTGCAAGATCAGCACATAGCCCATATCCTTCTTATGTCTTGGTGACCATATCTGCACACTACTGAAGCTGAGGTCTGACCAAGGTTTTCTAAAGTTAGAGCATAATCTTGCTGAAAATCTCTTTCAACTCATAAAGTCCAGTATTTTGTGCACCTTTCTAACCGTTATTGACCTGTGTTACTACCTTTAAGGATCTATGGAATTGTACTCCAAATTCCCTCAGTTCCTCAGTGCTTCCAAAGATCCTATCACTCATACTTCATATCTGAGTTTCATTAATGCTACCAATATGCATCACCTGACATTTGTCTGGATTAAACTCCAAATGCCATTCCTCAACCCATTTCACCAAAACATTGATACCTCTCTGCAGCTTACGAATATCTTATACATCTTTAACAACTGCACCAGTCTGTATGTGATCTGTGAATTTATCTTGCTTGCCTCGTCCATATCCCAGCCATTTACATATATGGCAAACATATATGTTATGACATTCTCATACTTTGCTGCCCTTGCCCTTCTAGCTGGTAGTAATCATGGGTTTCAAAGATGATGCCTAAAGAGTCTTGGCGCATTACTGCAGTGCACCCTCTAGGGGCAGCACAGTAGTGCGGTGGTAGAGTTGCTGCCTTACAGCGCCAGAGACCCGTGTTCGATCCTGACTATGGGTGCTGTCTGTAGGGAGTTTGTACGTTCTCCCTGTGGATGCTCCAGCTTCCTCCCACCCTCCAAAGACATACAGGTTTGTAAGTTAATTGGCCTGTAAATTGTAAATTGTCCCTAACGTGTAGGGCAGTGCTATTGTACAATCGCTGGTCGATGTGGACTCGGTGGGCCGAAGAAACTGTTTCCATGAACTATCTCTAAAGTTTAAAGCTTCTTGAGTGTTATTGAAGCTGCATTCATCCCGACAAATGGAGAGTATTCCATCACTCTCCTGACTTGAGCCTTGTAGATGATGGGCAGACTTTGTGGAGTTATGTGGTGAGTTATTTGCCACAGGATGAGCAGATTCTGCTTCTCGTTTTCTTCTACCCCTCATAATGGTAGTATGCAGAAATATGAGAGATCCTTGCAATCAAAACATGGCAATGATTATTGGCGATTTTAGTTTACTCAGTGCAGAGGTTTACAAAGATCACTTTTTTTCCAAATAATGATATAGGCTGAGTATAGGATACCCATTAAGTTGCAGCTTTGAGTATCAGGCACACACCAATAACTGTATGTTTGTTCACTGTATGTTTGTGTTGTCATTTGTGAGCGGAGTACCAAGGCACATTCCTTGTATATGCATACTTGGCCAATAAACTTATTCATAACTCTCCACCGAAATATATTGTTTTCCCACAGAAGCTAAAATGATTGAGTGAGTAAATCTAGGTCAGAAAACTGTTTCTTAAAATATAAGATGCACAGTACAATGCAGTTAACACAATAAACACACAAAGTTAGGCTGAGCTTCTCGTAGACCCCGTTTTCTCCCACTCATTAGTCTGACCTAAATAACCTTTATAAGATTAGCCACAATTCATTGTTAGATATGCACAGCTTACTGTGCAGACTTATCATGTGATGTACTCTCTGATTATCATTTTAGGCATAAGTGGGGGATTTCCAGCTTTGTTTTTTTTTTCTGTCTGTGCTTTGTAGGCTTTTTTTTAATCCTACATAATTTCAGAGCCAAATTAATTAACAATCCTCCGGATGCATCAGGCATTAATAATTTGTACGTTGCCACTAATTACTGTTGTAAGTGCAAATGATAAACATGTTTGTCTCTTTAAATGCACAAAAGGAGGGTTTTTAATTGAACTTAAAGTGCTTTATTTATTTCATCTGTCTCGCTTTGTCACGTGTGATCCACAATTAAGGCAGTAAAGATAACCAAATGCTGTAGTTTATCTGCCTCTTCATGTTCTGTATTCATCTCTTTCACAGCTTCTCTTTCGTCTAAGCACCTACACTTGATAACTCCTTCTGAGTGCTTCCCAGATGGGCACTATGAATGCTGCACTGCTTTGTGGCAAAATATGCTTTTGGGATGCAAAGAAATATGAATTTGGCCCACACAGTCCTTATAATTGAACGGTCACAGAACCCTCTCCGATATCAAATTAGTGTTTCTAATAGTTTTTTTAAATATTAAATAAATATTCAAGCCACTAATTAACGTTTGCTTACAAATATCATTGCATTTGCATAAAATAGATGATTATACACAAATATAGGAAGAGATTTTAATTGTGCCCTGAATCTGCATTTCTGCGGAATATTTTGTACAAAGCAGGAGGTGGAATCAGAGCTCCAGCAACAAATCTATAAAAGGGTGTTTTCAAAAAAGCCTTGTGTCGTGATGTGGTTACAAGCAAACCAATAAACAGTATTGGGTTTTAAATTGGCCCAATATCCAAATATACCTGATATACCACCTTAACAATGGTGACATACTGTTAATGTATGGACTGATGAATAGTCTGCAAGGACTTTGATTAGGGTTGTGGTGCAGCCAGAGACCATGAAGGTGTACATAGACCAAATCCTTGTTGTCATGGCAAACTTGATGTGTTCTTGTAGACCTTAGGGTTATTTTGTCCAGACGGTTCTGCACCTGGCAGGGCCATTGTTGGTGAAAAGAGTGGATTCCAGATTTACTGCGTCCAACTCTCTAATGATGGATCAGAAGGTAGGAAACATTTAAGACACTAAATGCTATGAAGACACATAATAGTTTCAACAAGATAGAGATTGCCAGTTGACTTGAACTTTCCGTGACAAAGAAGACATATGGTATGCTTGCCTTCATCAGTCAAGGCATTGAGTATAAAAGTCAGGAACTCATTTTGCAATTTTATAAAACTTTGGTTAGAACACATTTGGAGTATTGTATGCAGTTCTAATCTCTCTATTGCAGGAAAGAATGGGGAAGCTTTGGAGAGGGTGCAGAAGACGTTTCGAAGAGGCTGCCTGGATTAGAGGGTTTTTGTTATAGGGAGTTGGACAAAAATATTATTGTCGGTTAATTGTTATTCACGTTAATGTCATTCACATTATTCCCTTTATCATGTATCTGTTCACTGTGAATATCTCAACTGTAATCATGTATTTTCTTTCCACTGACTGGTTAGTATGCAACAAAAGCTTTTCACTATAACCCAGTACACATGCCAATAAACTAAACTAAACTAAACTAAATTAGTTGGCTTCTATAAATTGTCCATAGTGCATAGGATAGAACTAGTGTAAGGGTGATCCTAGGTCAGTGTAGACTTGGTGAACCAAAGGGCATGTTTCTATGCTGCATCTCTAAGCTCTAAATTGCTTCCCCTTTATAAGAGAAGATATAGTGATATTGGAGGCAATCCAAAAGTAATTCATTTGGCTAATTTACAGGATGAGAGGATTGTCCTATCGCAAGTGGCAAAATAAATTAGATTTACACCTTTTGAAGTTCAGATAAATTAAGAAAGATCTTATTGGAACATGCAAGATGTGGCCAGGACATATGTTTTCATGAATGGGATAATCTCGATCAAAGGAATATAGATAGTTGCAATATTTGGAGGTGGTCACGTAAAGCTGAGTTGGGTTGGAAGAGGATAGTGAATTGCATGAATTCCCTTCTCCAGAGAGGAATGGAGCCGGATAATTGAAGCTATTTAAAAAAGGGGGGAAGATAACATTTGGAAAGATCAGGGCACTGAGTCCCATGGGCAACTGGCATCATGGAGTAGCTGCGGCCTGGGCAGATCACAATGAATAGCGGGGCAGGCTTGCGCCTATTTTCTTATTCTGTTGGAATTGTGTCCATACATACTTATCCTCCCGGCTGTAGAGTTCACATGACACATGAGCACTCTATGGTGTAAAGAAAATATTTCAAATGCATGTGGTTTCACAAGTCAAGTCAAGTCGTCAAGTTTATTTGTCACATACACATACACGATGTGCAGTGAAATGAAAGTGGCAATACCTGCAGATTGTGCATAAAAAAGAATTACAGTTACAGCATATAAATAAAGTTAATAAGTTACTATAGTGTAGACAAAAATTTAGTCTCTGGAGTTATAAAAGTTGACAGTCCTGATGGCCTGTGGGAAGAAACTCCGTCTCATCCTCTCCGTTTTCACAGCGTGACAGCAGAGGCGTTTGCCTGATCGTAGCATCTGGAACAGTCCGTTACTGGGGTGGCAGGGGTCCCTCATGATCTTGCTTGCTCTGGATCTGCACCTCCTGATGTATAGGTCCTGCAGGGGGACGAGTGTAGTTCCCATGGTGCGTTCTGCCAAACGCACTACTCTCTGCAGGGCCATCCTGTCCTGGGCAGAGCTGTTCCCAAACCAGACTGTAATGTTGCCGGACAGGATGCTCTCTACAGCCCCAGAGTAGAAGCAATGAAGGATCCTCAGAGACACTCTGAATTTCCTCAGCTGTCTAAGGTGGTAAAGGCGCTGCTTTGCCTTACCCACCAGTGCGGCAATGTGCGTTGCCCATGTCAGATCCTCTGTGATGCGGACTCCCAAGTATTTAAAACTGCTCACCCTATCCACAGTAGACCCATTTATCTCCAGTGGCGTGTACGTCCTTGGATGTTTAGCCCTTCTGAAGTCCACAATCAGCTCCTTCGTTTTAGTGACATTCAAGAGGAGGCTATTGTCCTGACACCAGAGTGCCAGATCAGCCACCTCCTCCCGGTAGGCCTTCTCATCATTGTTGGAGATCCGGCCCACCACCACAGTGTCATCAGCAAACTTGATGATGGAGTTTGAGCTGAACCTGGCCCCACAGGTTCACACAGATCTAATGCGAAGATTGGTTTCACAAATTCTAGGAGCAGAATTAGGCTATTCGGCCCATCAAGTCTGCTCCGCCACTCAATCATAGCTAATCTGACTTTCTCTTTCAACCCCATTCTCCTGCCTTCTCCCCATAGCCCCTGACCCACTCGCACATGCATTATCGGTAATGAAATTATGCAACGTGTTCATTTGCTGTCCTTTCTTTACGGGGACCTTCATTTTAATCCATTCTTGATTGTCAGGATTAAAAACCTTCTTCCTCCATCCTACAAGAGTAAAACGTTCAACCCATCTAGAATCACTAGGAAGGAACTTCAGATGTTGGTTTAAACCGAAGATAGACACAAAATGCTGAAGTAACTCAGCGGGACAGGCAACCTCTCTGGAGAGAAGGAATGGGTTAAGTTTTGGGGTGAGACCCTTCTTCAGACTGATGTCAGCAGAGAGGGATTGCCTTCCAACCCAATATATTCAACTCCAGTGTGAGGGAGACATTGCTACTATAATTTGGTCTTGTTATTATCAAGCTGAAGAAAAGAGAAAAGACAGGTGAAGAATTTAAGTTTGGATAATTAATGAGAGCTTTCAAACCCCGGATGTTCTCATTTTTTGAGCTGTTTCAGTGTAGTTAACCTGATGTCGAAACATCAGTGTGAAGAAGGGTCCCGACCTGAAACATCATCTATCCATTTTCTCCAGAGATGCCGCCTGACCCACTGAGTTACTCCAGTACTTTGTGTCCTAACCTGATGTAGGACTGTATGTGATATAGAGTGGTTAGCAAAGCTTACAAGACAAGTCAGTAAATTTTAGAGCTGTTGTGATATCCGGTGTCTTTATACTTTGGCTCCGCCAAAAATAAATAACATTGTTTATGTGACGGTATTATTAAACGATGTTGTGGACATGGCCTTGGATAAAGTACAGAATGGCTGTGGCTGAAATGACTGCCTCTGTCAACATTTGATCAGTAAAACATGCCTTTTTTTGGTATGTTATTTGAGCAGCACATTCACCAGGTGTGAAATAGCCTGGATCATCAATGCTGTTCCTCCATTGTTTGCCTGTTGAAAGGAACTGTTGTCAGTAAAAGCAAACATGTAGAATTAGGAGCTGATACCATGAGGCTGTGTTAGTGTCTTTGAACAGAAGGGTAAAAGGGCAGGAACAGCTAAGACCTCTGTGTACAGACAATCTTTGCTTCAAGGCCTGAAAGTCATATTTAACTCACAAAAGAGCAGATGCAAGTAAACAGCGGAATACAAAGCAGTAATGGGTCATTTGTACCAGGACTGAAACTGGGTCCCATTCTTAAAAACGTGTTCACAGAAATAAGAGCAAGGAAACATTTTGCAGAAGCTTATTAAGATTTATTTTAAAATCTTTCCTAGATGTTGTCATCAACTATCGGTCTCTTTAGGTCGAATTTTACAGTTGGATTCCTATATACATTTTACGCGGTTGTGTTTGAGACAGTTGTGTTTTGGAGATTGGCTTTATTTATTTGAGGTCTTAGATTCTAAATTCCTAGTGAGTGTTAATCAAGAACTGGTTTGCTTGACAACTTATGATTATCTGATTAATCAATTTATTGACTTTTATAGTTTGTGGAACATCCATCTGCTTTACATTTGTCTATTTATGTATCCGTTGCTACATGTTTATGGAGCTCTGAAGAAACATTTCTTGGTAAGATACAGACCTAACAGACTCATTAAGAATTTCATTGTGGCCTTGGCGGCACATATGACAATTAAACACTCTTGACTCTTGGACTGGCTCTGCTGAGGCAGACTCGCCCACGTCCCTTCCCCCATTCTCTCTGCATAAACACACTCAGATTACCTTGTAATCCTCCTGGGGAGGAGTGGGTAAGGTTCAGCAGAGTTTTTCTTCAGTCTTCAGTGAGAGAAAATAAGGAAACACCAAAGAAGTGTGGATTTAATCCATTCCTTGGTATCTAAATTGTAATGCATCCTGTTTGCTGCATTGCTGTGGCTGGAATAGTCTGAGCTCCGGATAGAGCCTTTGTTTCTCCTCAATGCGGTGAGAAAGCAGTGCTGAATGCTGGCATTGACAAGAACACAATGATATCTAATGTTTACAGGGTATCATTTTTAGAAGGTGGATATTATTCCTACTGCACCTGGGGTTGCATTAGCAAATCCAGGGTGAAGAATAAGATTGACATTGGCTCCTGTGACGAAGGCTGGTGTCACATGGAACAAGTTGAACTCAGGTCACCTACTTGTGTCACTGTAGAACATTTAGCATGATGGAGTTTGTAAAGAAATACAGCTGGTAAAGAAATTACTTCAGCTGCCAGATTGTTGGTGAAGTTGGATTTATACTGCACCTAATATGCCTCTTTGGAATAAAAATGAGAACTTTATACCACAGAAGGTGATCTGATTAGTACGGGTGTCATGGGTTATGGGGAGGAGGCAGGAGAATGGGGTTAGGAGGGAGAGATAGATCAGCCATGATTGAATGGCGGAGTAGACATGATGGGCCGAATGGTCTAATTCTGCTCCTATCACATGAACTGATTAATTGATTGAAAGATACAGAATTAAACCAGGTCCTTCAGCCCACCGACTCTATACCAACCATCACTCTTTCACACACTAGTTCTATGTTTTCCCACTTTTGCGTCCACACTCTAAACACTAAGATGAAACCAACAGACCTGCATGTCTTTGGGATGTTGCAGGAATCCAGAGGCCCTGGAGGAAACCCACAGGGAGAACCTGCAAACGCCACACATACAGCACCTGAGGTCAGGATTGAACCTAGACTTACAGTACTGGGCGTCAGCAGCCCTACCAGCCGCACCATGTGCTTGTTGAGTCAGAGATAGACTGTTAAAGCAATTTTGACCATTCCATGGATAGATACGTAGCAATATACAAAAATTACTTCTTTATGAACATTGATGAATCTTGGCATCTCTAGAAGATGCCTTCTTTACCACTCCATTCTGGAAAATACTGTTTAATTTATTGATAAACTGGAGTAAAGTTTTCATTTTGAAAGAGCTTCCATTTTGACACATCACGGGGTGCCAGTTTTTGTAAACATTTTACACCATGAAATCCATCAGACTTAATTAACCAAAATGACACGAGGAAAAACTGTGCAGCAAATGGTTGGACTGGAATGCACTTCCAAGGGTAGTAGTGGAGGCTGATTCAATTGCAATGTTTACAGGGGAAACGGATGAGTATGTGAAAGCTAAAATGTAGGGTAATCACAGAGGATTGAGACCAACAGGATTGCTATTGCAAAATGTCTGTATGGAGTTGATGAGCTGAATGGTCTTGCATTCTGTAACTATTCCATGATTTTTGCATTGGCATAGGTAATATACTATGGAGAAGTTATTACCAATAACCTGTAACTCATAACTTTAAATGTTTAAGCCTGCACTTTAATATGTTGCATTATGTCCATTTGTGCCACGGATTTTAATATGATTTGAATGTTAAATTATTTCATATATATATAGATGTATATAAAATTAAATTTTAGAAATGCATATATAATATATAAATATATATATATATGCATTTCTAATTTTTTTTAATATAATCAATGCAATGCTTTTTTTAGTATTTTGGATTTTCAAGTGCATATTGCAATTCCTTCTTTATTATCAAAACAAAGAATTATTCATTTCATTCATGGAATGCTACACCACACAATCAGGTTTAAAATTACAGACTGAATATATGCATTAAGAGAATGTCAGTATTAATGGGGCGCCTGAATAAAACACAGAGTTGTACATGTTGAATATATATTATTGTTGAAGAACAGGTCAAACTTGAAAACTAGTCGGTTGCATAGGAAGGGTGGAATTGAAGGACTCTTCAAGTATCACCTGTTGCTAATTCACGATAAACTTTTAAATCAGAAAATCGCAATTCTGGTCCTGTAAGAAAGGAGGTAAACTACATCTGGTTAATTGGATATTTTCCTTCCTTTCTCCTGGGTTGTTGCTCTGTTGCTGCATATCTGTAGAGATTGGGTGGGGGAGGGAGTCACTGTAAGACATCAGCGTGGGACTGATTGTCTCTGGTGCCTGTTCAGCGGCACACCATTGTGCAATTTCTGGATTTGGATTCCTCTTGGGATGCAGTTGACACACTGCATTCATGGAAATTCACGTTTCAAAAGCCTTGCTGGAATAGATCATATCAGTCAGCAGAGAAAGTAAAGCTGACAAACCATTCCTCTATTTATCAGGGTTTAAATACAATATACAAGCAGGTGTAACATTATTAAGCTATGGTCTGTTTACTTTCAGATCATGTGTACATTTACTTTTATTGTCTTTAATAATTAACAGCATTTTATCTAGAGTTCCATAGCTAGCAGCTTATTTTAAAAATTGGACCTCAGTATAAAGTGACACTGAACTGAAGCCAAGTGTATTATACTCCATTGGGCCACTACACTCTGCGTTTGCTTCTGTCCAATTAGGCCGCCACATTGAACTAACAAATCTTAATGCAGGCAAACAAGTGCGGTTCCCGTCAACACAAGATTCTTTCGAAGAGTCGGTTGGTTACTAAATTGGATGGTGTATTTGGTCTCCAGTACACTGTGCCTAAGGATTGTTCGTTGTGAGTTATCACCCTCCATTTTCCACTTTGCTAATCATTGAGATCAGTTAGGACGTGCTTTCCATTCAAGTACCAATTGGAGTATAATGGTTATGGAAAAGGCCTTCATTGGTATGCTGCCATGATCTTCATCAGAATGCTGCAGGCAGTTGTGGATGCTTTCTAAAGGCAGCTTCCTTTATTCTATTGACAAGATTTGCTTCTGTAAGTTATGAGGGCCAGGTTCCACCCTTAGACTGAATCCTTTATTAAATTTCAGTAGAAAGGAAAGAGATTTTGACTGCATTCAGGTTGTTGAGTACTGAGAGCATGAGCGACTTTGACGATAATGCCACATTAAAATGGAATGTATTTTTTTATTAATTATGAGGCATGCCTTCATAATCTGGAACAGGATTAAGAATGAAAAGATGGCAGGCAAAAACGTGAAGGGAATTATGGTGTACGGGTGAATTCAACTGGATCACTTGGATTCACCAGGCACGGTCCCAGTAGACCTGTACTTATTTGGACTTCTCCGGACTGGAAGCCCGATCCATGCCCATCCATGGATGGATTGGAGGCCCATCCATGCCCTTAAATCAGGAAGTGGGGTCTGAATGGCTATCAGGAAGGGAAGAGCAAGATGCAGAGGTCTTAGCCCCAAAATTCTCTTTGGCAGGCTTTGACAGAAGGCAAATCTTGGGCCAGGGCATTGTCATCTGACAAAGCAGCTATTGATTTTGACAGAATTTCAATGTTCTGATATTCAGAGAAATTTGAAAGCACTAACATTGAATGAAATAATCTGAAAAAATATAAACATTTTGAAAACATAAAAGTAAATTTAGAACCATACAAAAGTATTGAGACATAATTGATACCATCAATCCAAGGTAAAATATGATTAAAAAAATTACCTTTCAATTCATGTGCAGGCCTGGAATTTCCATTGATTTCATTGGGGATCTCAGAATCTCCTGTTGGGATGTAAGTGGTGTAGGGTATGAGAGGTAAATCCCAGAAAGACAGTGTCCTCCAAAACAGTCCATAAATCCTGGACTCACAACATGTCCAGAACAAACTTTGATTCAAATGGCTGAATGCCAACAGTTGGCTTTAGAACTACGTTTGCCCCACTAGGTTTCCCAAAAGAGGTTAATAACAGCATATCTGCAGTGTTAAAAGCTAAAAAGATTGTGGGAAGAAATGAAAAGTAAGTGAAGTAAGAGGTTTCAATTGTCAGCCAATACTCTGAATCTTGTGGGGTGGATTTGATTTGCAGGTAATGATGCATGGGTCATGTTTATCAGCAAGCAACCATAATTTAATTTATTGAATTAGTTCTAGGAGGAAATGAGATGGGGTGATGCCTTAAAATAGCCGGTTGCTGTGTAAAATTAACTATGGTTATGATATAGTGGGTTTCAATTTGCAACTGTTGTTTTTAATGTTCCCATTACATGTATGGACAGATGCTGCTACACTTTACCAAAATAATCAGTTTGATGAAAGAACCGAGTTAACAAAAGCACGAGGTGAGGAGAGATGTTTGCGTCCAATGAGCCAATAACACAAATAGATCTCAATCATGAAGGGAGTCCATAAAGTCACTTTGCTTAGTGTCATGGAACTTCCTAGCAGTAGAAGAAAGTGAATCTGCATCAAGCATCTATTCATATGTTATTTTATAACAGCGAGGAAGGACTGGATCATCTTTAACATCATATCGAGAGAATCAATTCTTTGGAACAGAGCAAAACCAAAAGTGTTGGAGGAACTCAGTGGGTCAGGCAGGATCTGTTGAGAGAATGGACAGATGATATTTTGGGTTGGGACCCTTCTTCAGACTCAATAAAAATGAAGACGTTTGAAGAGGTGCATGTGAAACTCTGTCTCACCTGGAAGGCCTGATGGGACCCCAGGATGGGAGAAGGTATAAGGACAGGCAACACTTGGAGAAGTGTCCCACCCCAAAATGCTGCCTGTCCATTCTCTCCACAGATGCTGCTTGACCCATTGAGTTCCTCCAGCTCTTTGTGTTTTGCTCTACATTCCAGCATCTGCATTTCCTTGTGTCTCCATTCTTTGGAACAGAAGAGATTGAGGGAATTCTTATCGGAAGTTTATGTGACCTAGCGTAAATAGGAAGGACCTATTTCTCCCATTGGGGAGAAACCTATTATTATTTAATGAATGTGGTTCTGTAAGCTTCAGGACCAGAAGATCTTTTAGTGTTAACAAATTATTTCAGAATTTATGAAAAATAAATACCTCCCAAGGTAAAATTTAAACTAGAATTTGATGAATGATGTTAGATTTAGTGAAGGTTAACCAGCTTTTAACTCAGTAGAAGGTATTTGTTAATGCAAAAGCAGTTGTAACCAATAGACAATAAACAATAGGTGCAGGAGTAGGCCATTCAGCCCTTCGAGCCTGCACCACCGTTCAATGTGATCATGGCTGATCATTCTCAATCGGTACCCCGTTCCTGCCTTCTCCCCATACCCCCTGACTCCGCTATCCTTAAGAGCTCTATCAAGCTCTCTCTTGAATGCATTCAGAGAATTGGCCTCCACTGCCTTCTGAGGCAGAGAATTCCACAGATTTACAACTCTCTGACTGAAAAAGATTTTCCTCATCTCCGTTCTAAATGGCCTATCCCTTACTATTAAACTGTGGCCCCTGGTTCTGGACTCCCCCAACATTGGGAACATATTTCCTGCCTCTAACGTGTCCAACCCTTTAAGAATCTTATATGTTTCGATAAGATCCCCTCTCATCCTAAATTCCAGTGTATACAAGTCTAGCCGCTCTAGTCTTTCAACATAGGACAGTCCCGCCATTCCGGGAATTAACCTAGTAAACCTACGCTGCACGCCCTCAATAGCAAGAATATCCTTCCTCAAATTTGGAGACCAAAACTGCACACAGTACTCCAGGTGCGGTCTCACTAGGGCCCTGTACAACTACAGAAGGACCTCTTTGCTCCTATACTCAACTCCTCTTGTTACAAAGGCCAACATTCCATTGGCTTTCTTCACTGCCTGCTGTACCTGCATGCTTCCTTTCAGTGACTGATGCACTAGGACACCCAGATCTCGTTGTACGTCCCCTTTTCCTAACTTGACACCATTCAGATAATAATCTGCCTTCCTATTCTTACCACCAAAGTGGATAACCTCACACTTATCCACATTAAACTGCATCTGCCATGCATCCGTCGACTCACACAACCTGTCCAAGTTACCCTGCAACCTTATAACATCTTCCTCACAGTTCACACTACCACCCAGCTTTGTATCATCTGCAAATTTGCTAATGGTACTTTTAATCCCTTCATCCAAGTCATTAATGTATATTGTAAATAGCTGCGGTCCCAGCACCGAGCCTTGCGGTACCCCACTAGTCACTGCCTGCCATTCTGAAAGGGACCCATTTATCCCCACTCTTTGCTTTCTGTCTGCCAACCAATTTTCTACCCATGTCAGTACCCTACCTCCAATACCATGTGCTCTAATTTTGCCCACTAATCTCCTATGTGGGATCTTGTCAAAGGCTTTCTGAAAGTCGAGGTACACCACATCCACCGGCTCTCCCCTGTCAATTTTCCTAGTTACATCCTCAAAAAAATCCCGAAGATTAGTCAAGCATGATTTCCCCTCGTAAATCCATGCTGACTCGGAATGATCCTGTTACTGCTATCCAAATGCTCCGCAATTTCATCTTTTATAATTGACTCCAGCATCTTCCCCACCACTGATGTCAGACTAACTGGTCTATAATTTCCTGTTTTCTCTCTCCTTCCTTTCTTAAAAAGTGGGATAACATTAGCTACCCTCCAATCCACAGGAACTGATCCTGGATCTATAGAACATTGGAAAATGATCACCAATGCTTGCACAATTTCTAGAGCCACCTCCTTAAGTACCCTGGGATGCAGACCATCAGGCCCTGGGGATTTATCAGCCTTCAGTCCCATCAGTCTACCCAACACCATTTCCTGCCTAATGTGAATCTCCTTCAGTTCCTCTGTCACCCTAGGATCTCTGGCCACTAGAACATCTGGGAGATTGTTTGTATCTTCCTTAGTGAAGACAGATCCAAAGTACCAGTTCAACTCGTCTGCCATTTCCTTGTTCCCCATAATAAATTTCCCTGCTTCTGTCTTCAAGGGACCCATATTTGCCTTGACTATTTTTTTCCTCTTCACATACCTAAAAAAGCTTTTACTATCCTCCTTTATATTATTGGCTAGTTTACCCTCGTACCTCATCTTTTCTCCCCGTATTGCCTTTTTAGTTATCTTCTGTTGCTCTTTAAAAGAGTTCCAATCCTCTGGCTTCCCACTCTTCTTTGCTATGTTATACTTCTTCTCTTCTATTTTTATGCTGTCCTTGACTTCTCTTGTCAGCCACGGGTGCCTCTTACTCCCCTTAGAATCTTTCCTCCTCTTTGGGATAAATTGATCCTGCAACTTCTGCATTGTTCCCAGGAATACCTGCCATTGCTGTTCCACCGTCTTCCCTGCTAGGGCCTCCTTCCAGTCAAATCTGGCCAGCTCCTGTCTCATGCCTCTGTAAACCCCTTTGCTATACTGTAATACTGACACTTCCGATTTTCCCTTCTCCCTGTCAATTTGTAGAGTATAACATCATATTATGATCACTGTCTCCTAATGGCTCTTTTACCTTGAGTCCCCTTATCAGATCAGGTTCATTACACAACACTAAATCCAGAATTGCCTTCTCCCTGGTAGGCTCCAGTACAAGCTGTTCTAAGAATCCATCACGGAGGCACTCCACAAACTCTCTTTCCTGGGGTCCATTACCAACCTGATTTTCCCAGTGTACTTGCATGTTGAAATCTCCCATAACCACCGTAGCATTACATTTGCGACATGCCAATTTTAGCTCTTGATTCAACTTGCACTCTATGTCGAGGCTACTGTTTGGGGGCCTGTAGATAACTCCCATTAGGGTATTTTTACCCTTACAATTCCTCATTTCTATCCACACTGATTCTGCATCTTCTGATTCTATGTCACCTCTTGCAAGGGAGTGAATATCATTCCTCACCAACAGAGCGACCCCACCCCCTCTGCCCACCTATTTGGCTTTTCTGTACGTTGTGTACCCCTGAATATTCAGTTCCCAGCCCTGGTCCTCTTGTAGCCATGTCTCTGTGATTCCCACAACATCATACTTGCCAATGTCTAACTGAGCCTCAAGCTCATCCACTTTATTTTTTATACTTCGCGCATTTAAATACAACATTTAACTTCGGTATTCACCTCCCCTCTCACACCAGTCACAATTGGCCCTGACCTTACTCTCTTGTCTCATCTAGAACTTTCTTTCCCATTTATTCGAGAGTCCTTTGCAATTTCTCCTGTATTCGCTTCCCCTTTAACTCCATCTTCATATTCCCAATTTGGCAACACCTCCCCCCCACTACTTAGTTTAAAGCCACACGTGTAGCACTAGCAAACCTGCCTGCCAGAATGTTGGTCGCCCTGCTGTTAAGGTGCAACCCGTCCCTTTTGTACAGGTCACCCCTACCCCAGAAGAGATTACTGACAGTTATTTAACAGACAATAATTTCACCAAGGTTAAATGACACCAACATGTTCAGGGTGTGGAACCCCTCAGAATGCTTATAATTGTCTTTGGCGCATGTTGCAAGATTATAGTCCCAGAGTCACGGTCCATCCATTATCTATTATCTTACTATTGTGAGGAAACCTCATGTTGTGGATCAGGGAACATTGTTTCACAACAATGGGATTTGTGATAGTAAAGGATGATGGCTACAGAATGTAAGTGTGACAGCAGGAAGTGTAGCTGTCACATGCATTTCCAAGTTTTAATGATGAAATGTCCAGGTGTTATATACCATGAACCAGATAATATGAATTTCTCTTTACCAGTCCCTGCACTCCCCTTCTCTCTATCTTTCATTTTCTCTCTCCCCATTTCATTTCCTCTCTTTCTCTCTCTTTCTCTTTCATTCTCTCTCTTTCATTTTTCCTCTTTCTCTCTATCATTTTCTCTCTCTTTCATTCTCTTTCCTTCTCACTCAGTCTTTCATTTTCTCTCTCACTATCTCTTTCATTTTCTTTATTTCATTTCTCTTTCTCACTCTTTCTCTTTCTTTCTATCTCTTTCATTTTTCCTCTCTCTCTCTCTCTCTCTCTCTCTCTCTCTCTCTCTCTCTCTCTCTCTCTCTCTCTCTCTCTCTCTCTCTCTCTCTCTCTCTCTCTCTCTCTCTCATTTTCTCTTTCATTCTCCCTTTCATTTTTTCATTTTCTCTCTTTTATTTTCTCCCTCTCTCTCTTTCATTTTCTCCCTCTCTTTCATTTAATCCCCCTCTTCCATTAAATTCTAGTTCCTATCATCACGATAAAATATTGTAATTACTGGTTGAAGTTTTTCACAGCATGAGTCAAACTACCTTTTGAGAATAGATGATTAAATTGCATTCATTTAAATCTGTTATAATTTTGAGATATTTTCGAAGGAAGCAATTTTGTTAGAGTAACACATGGTATAGAAACAGATAAATTATATTTTCCTGTGTGTGATGTGGGTTTAAATCATGTTTACACAAAAAGATTACTGAAGTGGCAAGAAAGCACACCAGCGAAGGTGGAACGGGATGACATAGGTTTACACCCATTATTCTCCATTTGTCACTTTTCTAGTCCAGGTCAATTATGCAAACAATGTTGTGAAGAACAGAGATGGTGTAATGTGTTTGTTAGATTGCCTGCAAGCAAAGCAAGATGGGAATTGGATTTGAGAACCACGAATGACAGAGACAGTCTGCAATGAAGTTTGGCACAGTTACTGTCATATAAACATCCATCTGCTCTATTTATTAATGGTTAAATGTACTAAATGGCAAGGAAAATGCAAGTGAATGTTCAGGCGCAGTGTGCTACAAGTTCACTAATAGGCGTAGACAGCAGTGCATCTGGGGCACAGGTTTGGCAGCCATTAAAAATTGTTAGATTCATTTAAATCAGAGCACAACGTTGACAAAGGTGTACGTTGCATCAAGTTTGGATGATTTAAGAGCAACAAGCAGAAATTATGTCAAATAGATAGCTTGTGCACCAAGCAGATGGTTGATGGGAAGTGCAGCTGCAGCTGGTCCTCATGCATTTCAATACATTGTCATCTGTGCTCCCAAACAAAGGTTGGAAGGGGAAACATACTCGGTACCTGGTGTCAAAATAATGCAGCCTCCACTGCCTCTAAAAAAGAAATTGAATGCTCTCGGTTGTCCAAGCTCACCATCCAAAGGCATAAATTGTATTGCATGCAAGGTAATTGGGAACAAAAGTAAGGAATCAACAGAATTTCATCATAAATCATTTTCATAATCATCTGCATTTCCATAAATCTTTTGAAATAAAGACAATCGCAAATGGAGAGCTGACACACAGCCTTTGCAAAAGGACTATGAGGGATGACAATAATGTTATTTGAAGACATGGCCAACAATGGCCAACATGGCCAGCAGATGGAAAATCCAATGCTGCAGTAGTGGTGGTCAGTATTCATGGCCAGGACCTTGTGGGGCTGCTGGGAAAACAGGACCCTTGCAAAACACGCATCAGGTAATAGGTAATTTTAAGGTGTGTGATTAGATCTAGAATTGAGAATGATCAGCCATGATCACATTAAATGGTGGTGCTGGCTCGAAGGGCCGAATGGCCTCCTCCTGCACCTATTGTCTATTGTCTATTGTCTAATTCGGTAAGACTGCCCAGTATTTTGCCTTGTTCATTTGTTGCATTAGGGAAGGTTGTTGTTACAACAGGGGTGATGACCCAAGGCAGCCAAAATGCTCAGGTGCTTTAGTTTGTAACTTGTCCTCAGTGTGTACGACAGTGCTAGTGTACACGGATCGCTGGTCGGCGCGGACTCGGTGGGCTGAAGGGCCTTTTTCCATGCTGTATCTCTAAAGTAAAACTAAAATAAAGGTAAAAACAAAATGTACATGGATGACATTATCATCTTCTGCTTGAATTCATGGTTGGTCCAAAGCTTGCTGAGCTTCTACAGCTGGTTTGAATGGGCAAAAAACAAACTGCTGGAGCAACTCAGCGCATCAGGTAGCATCTGTAGAGGGAATGGACGGATCACATTTTGGGTCAGGCCCGTGCTTCAGACTGAGTTTGCCTGAGATTCCAGACGGAATCACAGCAAGAGTGAGGCCATTTTCGGCAGCAACTGGTCGGACTGATCCCTTACCCTCTTCACTAACAAATCCAGTCATTTCATAAGATCTGCACTTGGTTTGGCTAAGCCAAAGTACATCCCAGGAACTTTGTGAAATACATAGCCAAGGTACAGCAGCAATTGGAACAGTGTCAACAACACTCCCTCTCAATTGCAGGAAGAATCATCAGGTGCAACATTCCTTTGTTGTTGCTGCAAATTGTGAAGGAGTAACCCATACCCTACTCCTACTGTGCAGTCACTTAGGCTGGTTTCGACTTTGTTCAAAGAATGGTGATAGATTGTGTCTGCGGAGATGCAAAGTACAAACCTCCAGAGGAAGTCCAGATAAATATATGTGCTCATCCTGACTCCTCTATTTGTCAATGGTTGCATCAGTTATATATAACCTCAGGGTATGCAAACACGCAGAGTCACCATGTACTAAAGTTCTGTCTGTCCATCATAGGATGCAATGGGCCACAATACTGCAAAGCATTTCATTCAGCTGGATTATGACACACTACCTGTCCCTCATAAATAAGTTGGCGCAGAAGGATTCCTTTGACCACAAGTCAAGACAGGGAAAGGCTTACTCGTCACCAGCCAAAGAATGGGCTTTAGTGTTGTAGGAAGGAACTGCAGATACTGGTTGAAACCGAAGATAGACGCAAAATGCTGGAGAGCTTTGGTGGTTGGTACTGGTGTTGAGGCAGAATATTGCAGTTCCGTGTGTCTGCATCACATTGGGTTGATAAGGCTGCCCAACAGTAGCTGCAACTGATTTTTCCAGGATGAGAAGGTGTCAGACTAAATATAGCTCAGCAGCAATATCTGGGTTGAAAAGCAATTCGTTTTGCGCAGACAAGGGATGAAAGATGGAAAGTTTCTATATGGGCTCAGCTACTTGCTGAGACAATAAAGAGTTATAATCTTCAAAACTTGCATACTTAATTGGGATTCCTTCCCTAAATGTAAAGCTGTTGCTACTTTTTAAGCTCTTGCATGGAAGGGAAAAACATGTGACTGACACTCTAGAAACCAATACAGTGGGAGATGACAGCACAAACCCCAGGCTTTGTCTTGAGCTAGGACATTTCTGGACAGTTTGTTCATTCACAAACTGGGTGGAGTATTCACAGGTTCAATCATTGAAGGTATTTGTCAAACAGGAATTGAAGATTGATGTCCTATATTCAAGGGGCTGTAAGTACAGAACATGAGCTTAGTTAATAAGTAGAATTATTACCTTCTCTCTAAGATTAATTAGGACATTGGTTTGCTATGTCTTAAGCATTCAGGTTAATGATCTACAGAATTTGCATCAATAAATTAGTATTGTATGCTTCTATAACTTTAAAGGAGAAATATCTCCATCACGTCATTTTGCAAACAATGTTTAATCTTTGCTAACAATGTTATATCAAACCATGTTTAATCTTTAACGTCATATATTTTTGTTTGTTTTTATTAATATTCAATATTTTTCCATTATTTTTGTTGAAACTGTGTGGGTCGAAGTCCAGTGATAAAGTGTCACATGTATACTGGGAAGTTTTCAGTTTTTCAAAACTTTACTTGCTTGCAATGACACAGAAAGAGCCCATTCAGTGCACGTTGTTCATGCTGACGAGCAATCCCGACCAGCTCCATTTCCATTTGTAACATTTTTCTCTAACTTATTCTTTCTCATGTGCCCATCAACTCTTCTTTGATTATTTTGCCACTTACTTGCACTAAGAGCTAATGTACAGTAGCCAATTAAATACCCAGCATGTCTTTGGGATGTGGGCAGAAACTGAAGCACAGGGAGATCCTGCAATCTCCATGCAGATAGCACCTGAGGCTGGAATTGAACCTGGGTCCCTGAAGCCATGAGCCACAAGCTGTCCTTAATTGCTCCTGAGTAAGATGATGCACTCCTGTTGCAGGAAAATAAATAAAATCTCCAGTGTTTCCATTCCACTTTGCTCTTTATTTATGGAACTATGGATGTTTGTTGCTTAAACTATAGTATATTTTTTAATAACCATGATTATAAAACCAGGTCATAATAGTGAGATCTTCCCCCATCCACCCCCAACCCAATGTCGATCGTAGTTCCACTGCTTTCAGTTGAACATAAAAGGAGGAGATGGAACTGCTCGGACAGCTTCACTTGTTACATAGAAACATAGAAAATAGGTGCAGGAGGAGGCCATTCGGCCCTTCGACCCAGCACCGTCATTCATTGTGATCATGGCTGATCATCCACAATCAGTAACCCATGCCTGCCTTCTCCCCATATCCCTTGATTCCACTAGCCCCTAGAGCTCTATCTAACTCTCTCTAACTGGCAGAGAATTCCACAAATTCACAACTATCTGGGTGAAAAAGTTCCTTCTCACCTCAGTTTTAAATGGCCTCCCCTTTATTCTAAGACTGTGGCCCTTGGTTCTGGACTCGCCCAACATTGGGAACATTTTTCCTGCATCTAGCTTGTCCAGTCCTTTTATAATTTTATATGTTTCTATAAGATCCCCTCTCATCCTTCTAAACTCCTTCAAGTCTAAAGTGTTGAAAGTCCTTCCAGTCTCATATGGATTATGATTATAAAATCCAAGTACATATGTCTGCAGTACTAAAGAAGGCTGAAGTGGGAATCAACAGACTATAAAGACCAATTTCCTTACAGCATTAAGATTGCAAAGTGGTGTTACTGAATCCACTGCCAAATTTGTTGCTGTCATCTCTATTCTCTAAATGTCTCTTCCCAGCAGTAGAATAGTTGCTTTACAGAGCCAGAGACTCGGGTTGGATCCTGACTACTGGTGCTGTCTGTACGTTTATAGGTTTTCTCTGGATACTTGGGTTTTCTCCTGCATTCCAAATAGGTGGTTTGTAGGTTAAATAGCTTCAGTAAATTACTCCGAATATCTTGTATGTGAAAACGGGATAACATAGAACTAGTGTATGGGTGACCATTGGTCTGTACTGACTCTGTAGGCCAAACGGTGTGCTTCCACATTATATCTTTTAACTTAACTAAACTAACTAACCCTCTCCCTCTCCCTCCCCCTCTCCCCCTCTCTCTCCCCCTCCCTCCCCCTTCCTCCCCCCTCTCTCTCTCTCTCTCTCTCTCTCTCTCTCTCTCTCTCTCTCTCTCTCTCTCTCTCTCTCTCTCTCTCTCTCTCTCTCTCTCTCTCTCTCTCTCTCTCTCTCCCTCTCTCCCTCTCTCCCTCTCCCCCCTCTCCCTCTCCTTTCCTCTCTCCCGCTCCCCCTCTCCCTCTCCCCTACCTCCCTCTCACTCTCCCTCCCCTCCCCCTCTCCCTCTCCCCTACCTCCCTCTCACTCTCCCTCCCCTCCGCCTCCCTCCCTCTCCTTTCCTCTCTCCTTTCCTCTCTCCAACTCTATCTCCCCCAATTCTCTATCTCTCTCTCCAACTCTCATTTACTTTCTATTCAGTAATTGTGAGACAGAATCTGCAATTTTTCTTTTTAAAAACCACTGTTTTATTTCAAGTCTGATGTGAATACATTAAGTTTGTCACACTGTTAGTGTTTAAAAAGCCAGGAAAATAGACATTTCTCAGCACATCCAAACCACAAATATTAAATAAATGTAACCACTAAATGCTCTTTAGTTATGGAGATTGGCTTTCCAACAGACTAAACGTTCTGTGCCATAAAAAGTGAATGATACTTTAACATTTAAATTCCACCTTTTATCGTGGACCCACAGAGCTCTGTAATTCCTTCCCCTCCATGGCTCAGAAAGAAATGTAATTTTTATACAAAATCATCTTTCTTGGGTCTTTACTCACCCAATCACCAAATCTCAACGTGAATTCCCTTTCTGGAGCACATGTCCACACTGTTGTCCATTTGCAACACTCTGCTGAGTGGTTTTTCAATCGAGAAACAGTTGCTTCTTGGCCCCTCTCCTGGAAGTTAGCCTTAGGTCATCTACAAGGTGGAGAGAGAGGAACTGAGAGAATGGAAGAGAGAAGGCAGACTGGGATGAAGAATAGTTGAAGTAGCTATGAGACTCGGTTGGCTTGTAATGGATGTAATCTATCTCCTGAAATGGAAACAGAGACATCTTAAAAGGGAAGAGAAAGCCAGAGATCGACCATGTGAAGATAGACACAAAATGCTGAAATAACTCAACAGGACAGGCAGCATCTCTGGAGAGAAGGAATGGATGATGTTTCGGGTCAAGACCTTCCTTGACACCATCTCTCGACCATATGAAGTTGGGGGCAGGGTGTAAATTGTCAACCAAAGTCATGAAATTGTTGAGATCTCCATGAATTTCTATCAATTTAGTTTTTGACTTCTGAAAACAAAAAATGAAGTCATCTATTACAGCACCAGATGTGCTGAAAAATAAAGTAGAACTGTGGACCGTGACAACTGTGGGATAGAAGAAGCTGGTGTTGTCATAGAGGGAGGTCAAACGCATGCATGTACGACGCATGGTTTTGAGTGTGGATCTGCAAAATAAACAGGCCCATGGAAAAGAAATGTGTGGGGTTATGGGCACCCTGTGACATTTAGAAATCTTGCAGGCCCCCAGCAATAACCACGCTTCTGGTAGCTGGCTCGAGAGTCGAGAGAGAGAGTGTTTTATTGTCATGTGTCCCAGATAGAACAATGAAATTCTTACTTGCAGCAGCACAACAGCATATGTAAACATAGTAGACTGTAAACAATATAATAAATGAGAAAAAAGTTTCAGTGTATGTATATATACACATACCCACATATATATTTTTTATTGGAGGAATAGCACCTCATATTTCGCCTGGGCAGATTGCAGCCCAGTGGTATGAACATCGACTTCTCCAACTTTAGATAGTTCCTCTGTCCCTCTCTTCCCTTCCTCCTTCCCAGATCTCCCTCTATCTTCCTGTCTCCACCTATATCCTTCCTTTGTCCCGCCCCCCTGACATCAGTCTGAAGAAGGGTCTCGACCCGAAACGTCACCCATTCCTTCTCTCCCGAGATGCTGCCTGACCTGCTGAGTTACTCCAGCATTTTGTGAATAAATACCGTTGATTTGTACCAGCATCTGCAGTTATTTTCTTATATTATTTATGGCCATTTATTATCCTTTTTCTCAGCATGAGAGTTAAAAGTCCATTAGAACTACATTTATTTCTTTCTGAATGTTCAGTCTTTCACTTTATCTCAGAGATGTTTAATTAGAAAGTTGTTTTTGCCATTTTTCTAGAGACTAGAGATAATCCTCTTTGATTTCATCCATCAGTCTCTGGCTGAATTTCTGAAAACTTGTTATAAATTCGATCTGCTCTGGGTAAGACAATACCTCCAATATCTGATACTTGTACTCATTTCTGAAGGAACGTTGGCCCTTCCAAAGGACCGACTTCGTACTTTTCTTTTCTTCATGCGCCAAAGACTAACAGCTTCACTAGAATAACGCTTTGGACAGTAAAGCTTAGATTCCTTATGACTCAGTAATAAGTCTGTTTATATAGACATGTTTTGAATGGACGGATGCCTACTTTTTGGAACTCTGGGAATAAGCCTCTTTTGTAAATGTTCCTTTTTTTATTTTCTTTGGTGTGTTTTATGAATTCAGTGTCACATGAATATTGGATTCTCTGACTAAAAGCAATGCCTTTTAACCCACTGTGTTCTTACTTCAAATGCTTCACTTCTTCACAGATGCACGTTTGTGTGACCTATGTAGTGGATCAAGTTGATCATCAGTTGAGAGGCCTGCTGTCGTTTAAAGACTTCGCTGGAGAAATAAAGCTTTGTAAACAACAAGGCCATTTTTATGTGACATTGAATAATCTTCAAAATAAATAGAGAAAATCAAAGCTTGCCCTCCAGTAATTATGTAGTCTGAATATTCTTGAATCTGAAGAAAAGTCCAGACCTGAAATATTGTCTGACCGTTTTCCTCCACAGATGCTGCCTGACTTGTTGAGTTCCTCCAGCGCTTTTTTATTGCTCAAGATTTCAGCACCTGCAGTCTCTTGTTGTGAGGATTGTCCTCTGACGCTTCTGTTAAATGCACAAATTAACTCAACACTTTGCTTTTAAACTAGATTTCTGATGACTTTGAAGCCAAATATTAGAAGCAATATATAGATTATTATATGTGCACAATTAGTGCAAGAAACAAATGTGAATCTTTACCACAATTGAGACTATGCACTGATGGACCAGCAATGAATATTAAGTCGTCAATGCCTTAAATTCCTCATTTTGGGCCCGATGTAGCCCTATTCGTTTTATAATAAGCTTGAAATAAGATGATCTATGTAATCCTCTTATGGCAAGAAATATGCGTGTTTTCTCCATTTATTTGATTCTTTTTACAAAAGGTAGTGTTCATTCAGATATGGCTTCCCAAACACCATCCATATTTCAGCTGTATCACCTAAGTCACTCCAGTTCCCATTTTGTGCTGAAGCAGCACATGTTGGGCTGGCTCACCAGTCAGTGGGAATTAGAATTGAGCTGAGTCGTCTGGGTGCCTGAGCATTTAAGCATTATCAAGGGATAACAATCAAGGGGTGGTTGCTCATTCCCCTCCCTTGTGTTCAGCACCTGCTTATAATCTCATGGCCTGACCTAGAAGCTCCCATTTTGTACAACCATAACATTAAACAGACCTCTGACTATCTTATCTCAACAACAATGAATAATGCTCCAAGGTCCAAAACACCTCACAATGTTTAGTTTTTTTTTAAAACAACGTGAAGAAGTGATGTGTTTATTTTATTCTCTTACATTATGTAACCAGCAAACCAATAAACCTCATTGCTGTTAGTCTACGAAAATCAAGTCGCATCAAAGTGGAGGTTTTGACTTCTGAACCAAATCTTTTTTTCTGGTGCCATGTGTGGCAGCAGCAGGTTTTAATGATCAATTGGACCTTTCTGTATCCATGTTATCATCATGTGGGTGATGATCAGTCTGGCTTTATCAGTACTGTCTACAAACATATAATAGACCATCTGTGCTCGATCAAAGAGGGTTATAAGTAACCGCACTGCTGTTAATGATTTGGCCAACAGTAGTCTGATCTTGTGAAATAGTTATTCTCAATGGTCAGCTTATATTAACCCTTTCATTTCAAATTACTATCAGTAACAGCTTTAGTCTTATATATATTATACCTTATACAATGAAAATATATGAGGAAAGGCTATGATTTTACTGAGTGTTGAAAAGGCTGGAAAGTCCACCTGGCATACTGTACACTCTATGTCATATCATAAAATAGATTGCTATTGTTTTGCTCCTCATGAACTTCAGGATATGAAATAAACAATTATTTTACTTTACAAAATAAGTGACACAAGTTTAGAGAAAGCATACAAAACATAAAGATTTCAATATAATCCTTGTGCTGGTAGATCAAAAGAAATGTTGGAGAAGAAACTCATTCTCTGTTGCTTGCACGAAATGTGCAAGATACGTTTGGATGCAAAATGCTGGAGTAACTTAGCAGGAGGGGTAGCATCTCTGGAGAGAAGGAATGGTGACATTTCGGGACTAGACCCTCCTTGTGATGAAGGGTCTGGACCCGAAACATCACCCATTCCTTCTCTCCAGAGATGCTGAGTTATTCCTGCTGAGTTACTCCAGTGTGTTGTGTCTATCTTTGGTGTAAGGCAACATCTGCAGTTCCTTCCTACACAAGATACTTTTGGAATCTGACACCAGGTCTGCTGCTAGATTTTTAGGTGATCATGGAGAAATTTGTACACACACAACACACACACACACACACACACACACACACACACACACACACACACACACACACACACACACACACACACACACATATATATATATAATGTGTGTGTGTGTGTGTGTGTGTGTATGTGTGTGCATCCTCAGTGATGTGACCTGGGGTCAAGGGGTGTTTCGGGTCTCACAACATCAGACACCCTCACCCAGGCGACCCAGCCGGGGTTGATCAGGCCCCGACTTGCGTCCCATCAGCAACTGCCCACGGATCAGCCCTCTTAATAACTACTCTGCAGGGGTTGCAATTATATATATATATTGATGAATATTTAGGGTTATTTGTCCAATATCTACATATGAGGGTTGATTTCAAATTTCATTAATGTTGCTGTGATAAATCTTGGAGAGTTTTGCATCAAAAACGTTGCATAATTGGAAGATATTAATTTAATATTTTAGCAACACGTCTTCGCAAATTTTACTGTGTCAGAAAGTACCTCATGAACCGGTTCAAGGCCCAGGAAGTAAACAAGTAGGACACATTGGCCACATTGGGAGATTGAACTTAAGGTATACTGTTGATGAGAAGATTCATAACTGCATTGATGCACAAATAGATATGGGGAACCAGGTCCATAGCTCACTGAAAGTGGCATTACAAGTAGATAGAGTGGTTAAGAAGGCATTTGGTATGCTTGCCTTCATTGGTCGAGGCATTAAGTATAAGAGTCAGGAAATCATGATGCATCTTCATAAGTCTGAAGAAGGGTTCTGACCTGAAATGTCACCTATCCATGTTCTCCAGAGATAGTGCCTGACCCACTGAGTTACTCCAGTACTTTGCCTCTTTTTGTGCCAACCAGCATCTGTAGTTCCATGTTTTACCCTCTAAGACTTTGGTTAGACTGCGTTTGGAGTATTGCATGCAGTTCTGGTCATCCCATAACAGGAAGGATGTGGAGACTTTGGAGAGAGTGCAGAAGAGGTTCACCAGAATCTTACCTGGATTATGGCGTATTAGCTACAAAGAGAGATTGGACAAACGTGCTTTCTCTGGAACACCTGAGGTTAAATGCAGAACTGATAGGAGTATATAAAATTATGAGAGGCATAGATAGGCCAGAACCTTTTACCCAGGGTGGAAATGTCACAGACTAGATGGCATAGCTTTAAGGTGAGAGGAGCAAAGTTTAAAGAAGATGTGCGGGACAAGATTTGTACACAAAGGGTGATGGGGATGCCTGGAATGCACTGCTAGCATTGGTGGGGGAGGCAAATAGGATAGTGGTGTATAAGAGACGTTTTGGTAGGCACATGGATATGCAGGGAATGGAGATAAAGTATATGGATCATGAGCAGGCAAATTAAATTAGTTTATCTTGGCATCAAGTTCAGCACAGACATTGGGGGCCGAAGGACCAGTTCCTGTACCAAACTATTCTATGTTTTATGCCTTTGTCTTGATATGCCTTTGCCATTTGACCTTCCATATTTTATACATGGACAAAGAATATTACCTTTCCTCCCATCTGGGGCTGCTATTCATTGTTATTTTCTCCATATCATATTCCTTCCACTTCTCTTGCTCAAACTCATTTTGCTTTTCTTGTTCTTCTATTGACTCCGGTCACTCTCAGTCTATTATTGTGCATACATTTGTCACAGTAACTACACTCAGTAACGGGCCGGACAGGGTGATTGTAGTGTGGTTTCACACAGACAGTTTTTTCACCCTAATTACAAGCATAGGAATCTTTCATCGACCAATTAAAGGATTGAAAAGCTCTAACATTTTTATATTTTACAGATATGATGTGACCTATTTTAACAGGCTACTACTGAGACTGAAATAGCTTTGCTTCATCATCATTCTAAGAATTTTAAGTTATAATATATTAATATATACACTTTACCTTCTTAATTGGCATTTTAGTGCAATGTTCAGGGACATTTACTAATCTCAAAGCACAAACTTTCGGGCTCCAAGAGTATGGGTCAGAGTTGAAAAGCAAACTTGATAAATCTCTATTTAACTTTTGGAAGACAATTAAAAGGTACAGATAGTTCTTTCAGGCAGAGGACTGGCCACCTTGCCAACCGTGCGGCAGTGAACAGCTGTGTTTTAGCAATGTAGGACCTTACAACATAAATGTCATATTAACCATATTAAGGTCACATAAAAACGCTGTTCTAGGTTATGTAGTTGTACAAAGTTATCTAATGTTTATGTGAACTCCAAGTCTTCGAAAATAAACTCTGCTGGGTAATGAGCTCAGGTTACTTCTTGAGCATTACAAAGTAAAATAATTGGATTGTTATGGTTAATGCTATCACCCTTTTAGTTCACTCCCCCTCAGACCATCTTAGTATGTAGCTGCCAATGGTTTTGTTTATTGTCATCCTACTTTGCTGTCCCTTCAGTTAAAAAGTTCTATCACCATTGCGACAATTTAAGCAACTCCCTAAAAGGAAACTTTATAACACAATAGCTGTGATGAATTTGAAGCATGTACTATTTGTGTTTTTAGTATAGCCGTTACGGAATCAATACTGTTTCCTCGTCATTTCTGCCTAAATTATTATTGGTTAGCTGATGTATATGTATGCCTTCTGTTATTGGATGAATAATCCCAAACTGGCCTCCAATATCTACAAGACCTCCTCTCTTCAATTAATAATTCACATTTGTGGATGAAATGCATGCCTATCAAAAAACTAATATATGGAACCCTGCTAAATGCTTGGGAGTAATTGGTGGTGTGAACAATGTTCAGATTAGATATGTATCTGCAATGGGGCACACTCATCTCCCCACGTCCACGGTCATGTGCGTTTATTCATTTTAATCATTCCACTCCCTGTTCGAATAAGGTGTCAATGATGGATATTGACTTTCGAACAATTATATGCAGTCATCTGGTAAAACCAAAACCATTTTGGCAAAAATCGAAATAATTTAAATTAAACTTTCTAATAAAAGGTCATTGCCCTGAAACTTTATCTCTTTGCTTCCCTCTCCAGATGTTACTTGACCAGCTTCACTATTTTGTTTTGGATTTCCAGAGTTTGCAGTATTTTTCTTTTGCTTCAGCATAAATCAAATTGATTTCATGTAAGAAGCTTATGAGATTGTGGGAGGCAGAGCAATCGCCTCATCAGGATCCAAACAAACCCTGTCTCAAAATGTTAACACGGAAATATGATAACTCCTTTTTGCCATGCAAGCCTCTTTCCTTATCACCCTCCCGAGACAGAGCATTTTGATATCTTCTGTTAACCTTTTATTCCAAAAGTCACATTTTATGCAACTCTTGCAAATACTTATCAAAACACTCTCTGTACTTTTTCCAGTGGGTCCAGCAATATTTTGCAAAAACTGGCTAATTATCTTGGCAGCACAAATGTTTTGGTTCAGTTGGCAGTTTCTTTCAGGAAGTGAAGTGATATTCTGGACCAATATAGACAGGCAGGAGTACAGTTACAAGATGAGGAAGACAAAGGCCAGGGCTAAAAATCCAAAGGCATTAAGATCAAACCCCATCATAACAGATGCAGAATTAAATTAACCTCCCTGAAAGTGGAGACACCAGTAGATAGCATGGTAAAGAAGGCAAATTGAATGCTTGCCTTCCCCATTCAGGGTATTGAGTACAAGAGTCAGGAAGTCATGTTGCAGTTTTATGGGACTTTGTTTGGGCAGCACGTGGGGTAATGTGTGTGCAGTTCTTTTCACCACATTCGGGAAGGGCATGAAGGCTTTGGAGAGAGCGCAGAAGAGGTTTACCAGGACGATGGCTGGATTAAGGAATATTAGATATGAGGAGAGTTTGGACAAATTTGGATTGTTTTCTCTGAAGCATCAGAGGTTGAGGGGAGACCTGATAGAACCATATAAAATTATGACAGGCATATATAGAGTAGATAGTTTCTAAGGGAGGAAATGTCAAATCCTAGTGCATAGCTTGGAGCAAGAAGGGGAAAGTTTAAAAGGAGATTTAGTGACTTTTAAGAGGTGTTTGGATAGCCACATGAATGTGCAGGGAAAGAGGGTCAATCGATCAGATGAAGGGATTTGTTTAAATTCAGCAGTAGGGCACCGTTGGGCCAAAGGATCTGCTCCTGTGCTGTGCTGTTCTATCTTCTTAAACTAATACCTTAGATTTAAAATAAAATACTGTACTTTGTTTTAAGGAAATGGCCAAAATTAGCAGGTAGACATGAAAAACCTATTTGTTTCACTAATGCTGCTCATGAATAGATAGCGTAAATGCAATCTTTTACCCAGAGTAGAGGATTCAACAACCAGAGGGCATAAGGTTAAGGTGAGGGGGGAAAAGATTTAATAGGAAACTGAGGCGCAACGTTTTTACACATAGTGTGGTAGGTATATGGAATGAGTTTCCGGAAGAGGTAGTTGAGCCAGGTACTATCACAATGTTTAAGAAACATTTAGACAGGTACATGGATAGGATAGGTTTAGAGGGATGGGGTCAAATGCAGCAGGTGGGACTATAGATGGGACATGTTGATCAGCATGGGCAAGTTGCGCTGAAGGGCCTGTTTCCACACTGTATGACTCTATGATTCTATGAGAGAAAATCTGCTCTCTTTACTCAGTCAGCCCCATTTGTGAATCCAGAGTTACAGCAATGCAGTTTACTCCTTGCTGGCCTCTGAACTAAACAAACAAGCCTTTGAACTGAGTTAAATCACTATATTCTAGCAGAAGAAAAGAATAAATCCAGACAGGGCGGCACGGTAGCGCAGCGGTAGAGTTGCTGCTTTACAGCGAATGCAGCGCCGGAGACTCAGGTTCGATCCTGACTACGGGTGCTGCACTGTAAGGAGTTTGTACATTCTCCCCGTGACCTGCGTGGGTTTTCTCCGAGATCTTCGGTTTCCTCCCACACTCCAAAGACGTACAGGTATGTAGGTTAATTGGCTGGGTAAATGTAAAAATTGTCCCTAGTGGGTGTAGGATAGTGTTAATGTACGGGGATCGCTGGGCGGCACGGACTTGGTGGGCCGAAAAGGCCTGTTTCCGGCTGTATATATATGATATGATATGATATGATCACTCATCACAGTATTGGCATGGTGAGGACATAGCAAGGTTGCTCCCAGCCCACTGATCTTACAAAGTTTCCTTTAGATTCTTTAACAAAGGCCTTTCTTTCAACATAAATTCAGAAGTGAAGATATTTGCTGAGAACTGTATGATGTCCATGATAATTTGTATCTCCTTATTAAATGAAGTGATCCAAGACTACATTCAGCAAAACCATGACAACATTCAGGCAAGAACTGATAAGTGGCAAAGAACAATAGTACCAGGCAATGAATTTCTAAAACAAGAGAGAATCTGATCATGTATCCTCAACGTGCAATCTTTGACCACTTCTGTAGTCCCCCACCATCAGCATCCTATGGATTACCATTGGTCAGAGATTTAACTGAAACAGACACATAAATAGGGTGGCACAGTGGCGTAGCGGTAGAGTTGCCACCTTACAGCACCAGAGACCCGGCTTCGATCCTGACTATGGGTGCAATCTGTACGGAGTTTGTATGTTCTCCCTGTGACCACATGGGTTTTCTCCGGGTGCTCCGGTTTCCACCCACACTCTACAACTACAAAGACTCAAAGTTAATTGTCTTCTATAATTTGTAAATTGTCCCCAGCATGTAGGACAGTGCTAATGTTCGGGGTGTTTGCTGGTCGGCGTGGACTCGGTGGTCCAAAGGACCTGGTTCCATGCTGTATCTCTAAAGTTAAATGTGCAGTTTTGGTCTCCAAATTTGAGGAAGGATATTCTTGCTATTGAGGACGTGCAGCGTAGGTTCACTAGGTTAATTCCCGGAATGGCGGGACTGTCGTATGTTGAAAGGCTGGAGCAATTAGGCTTGTATACACTGGAATTTAGAAGGATGAGGGGGGATCTTATTGAAACATATAAGATAATTAGGGGATTGGACACATTAGAGGCAGGAAATATGTTCCCAATGTTGGGGGAGTCCAGAACAAGGGGCCACAGTTTAAGAATAAGGGGTAGGCCATTTAGAACGGAGATGAGGAAGAACTTTTTCAGTCAGAGAGTGGTGAAGGTGTGGAATTCTCTGCCTCAGAAGGCAGTGGAGGCCAGTTCGTTGGATGCTTTCAAGAGAGAGCTGGATAGAGCTCTTAAGGATAGCGGAGTGAGGGGGTATGGGGAGAAGGCAGGAACGGGGTACTGATTGAGAGTGATCAGCCATGATCGCATTGAATGGCGGTGCTGGCTCGAAGGGCTGAATGGCCTACTCCTGCACCTATTGTCTATTGTCTATTGTCTATAAAAGCAGGTCAGAAGCTGGATATCTTGCAGCAGGCGATTGACCTCCTGACACCCTATCGTCAAGAAAGATCACCAAGAAACTCAACATTGTCCAGCACAAAACAATCGTCTTGATTGATACCCCAGGAATAACTATAAACATCCATTTTCTCCATCGTTAGCACAAAATGCACTGCAGTTACTCACTGTGACAGTGACGCACAAATACATGACCTCCATTGACAAGGAGTTGATGGGTAGCAGGTGCATGAGAACGCATGCCTTGTATGTACCCCTGCATGTCACACGCCACCCTGATTTGGAAACATAGAAACAGAAAATAGGTGCAGGAGTAGGTCATTCGGTCCTTTGAGCATTCAATGACCATTCAATTGATCATTCAATATGATCATGGCTGAACATCCAAAATCAGCACCCGTCCCTGCTTTCTCCCCATACCCCTTGATTCCGTTAGCCCTAAGAGCTATATCTAACTCTCTCTTGAAAACAGTGAACTTGGAAACAGGACTTGAAAACATTACTGTTACTGGACCTATATCCTGGAACACAATCCCTAACAGTATCATGGGAATACTTCCAATAGAAGGAATGAAACGGTTGGAGAAATCGGACTCATGACTGCTTTTTCAGAGCATATATGGATGAACGATCAATGCCGGCCTTGCCAGTGATGCCCATGTGCCAAAATATGAATGAATAAATAAAAATTATGCCTATATTGAGAATAATACTTTTTTTTTAGAAGGATTGCTGACATACAAAAGTAATACTGAATTAGTTTAATACTGAATTAGTTTTCAATGAAAATTGAATAGAACTAAAGAGTGTGAACCCCAAAACACTGTTAAAAATCAGGGGTTTTATAAGGCGACATTGGCTGGAACTTTGGATTTTGGCAGAATGACTAAACAAATAAATCAGCAGATTACAATCATAATTTGAGAATTGTTGACGTAATATATCAATGTGAATGTAAACTTGTATAATTGTCAGTGCCAGGAAAAAATAAAGTTTATCCTCAGAAACAGTATCTTAGGCTGCCTTTGACATCTAACTCCAGCGTTCCTCGCTGTCAAATTTGTTCATGTTATTTTGTGCAATTTAAACTTTTACCAGCGTCAACAATGTGCTATATGTTTGTTTCTCCCATTGTGTGTGTGAAAAAGATAACGACAGAGAAAGTACATGGCTGGTCAAACATATGAAAGGACTGAAAAGTATTCAGAAAATTGAGCTTTCTTTCGCCTTTAGTTTGGGGGCTCACTTTTATAAGTCAAAATGTTCCAGGACAAAAGCAAAGGCAGTTTTGTTTCTAATGAAATAGCATACAAGTAAGTATTTGTACAGTGTAACTTTAGCTATGTCCCAGGGGAAGGTGATGGGATTGATCAAATGAAACTATTATTCACATAAGCAAGATGGTCATTGAATGACCGCTTTCACCTTGTGTCCAACATGATTGGAAAATCTTCTGACTGTTTTTAATTTATAGAACATTATACCAAGGCCTCAAAGTATACAAGAATGAATGAATCAAATGCATAAAAGATTAAATGGTCCTTTTGACAAATATTTTGACTTTAAATGATCATGTCAGCATGAATAATTAACTTTGGCTGGAAATAAATTTGGAGCTTATCCTTCATGTAGAAATTGCAAGGCATTTCTGCTTTTAAAGCTAACCATTCATTTTCAATCGCTTGTCATTTTCAGGCCACTGTTATTTCATGTAGAATCAGCAACTCACTGTGAGATATAGGTCAACAATTTCATTATAAAGTAATAATGGTTAGCACAACTCAAATGCAGAACAGTGTCCCTTTCAAGTATAAACTCTGTTGAGGACGGATATTCTTAAATAAATTATCGTGAACCATCATTTAAATTCAAATCAATAAGAAAGCTGCCATAATTGGAAGAGACCTGGGCGAAATGAGTTCCTAATGACTGTAGGGTTGAAATTGGTCTAAGACCAATGATGAGAAATTGACATGTGATTACATTATAAGAAAAATGCTATTTTGGAAGTATAAATTTCACTGTCAATCCAAATGTAATAGTATAAACCAAATTATGCAAACGAAAGCAACAATGCCCAAATCAGAAAGTAAAATGCTACTTGCCCTTTTTCATCTTACAGGTGAATAATGCAAATGCAATAACTGTCATGACTAAATACAGGAAAAAAAATTAATTGAATTTTGCTTCCAAATGTTAAGGATGGCTCAGAAAGGTAGACGTGAACAAAGTGTTTAAGCACATTTGCTTAACCCATGATGCTAGGATAGACAAAAGGACTGTGCTGGTAAAGAAAAGAATGCTTCTCAATAGCACTGCACTGCTGGATCATTTGTCCATTTGTCAGTGACTGCAGTATTGCCCTGGGCACTGTCTGAAATGGAAAGCCGTGCAGGAAAGGTTAAGCCAGGCAAAAGGAAGGCAAGTCATGCTATTCAGTGGGGCACTTTATTATTACTGGAAGCTAACATCAGCTTGTTCTTTGGAACAATAGCAGCATCTTTTGAGAAATATAAGGTTACAAGATTATTTGCATTAATTTGTGAGTCATCCTCTTCAGTATCTGCAAGCTTCTCAAAGATCCCATTTCAGAAAATAAGCTAGGTGAACTTTTATTCTTCTTTATGATTCTTGTTACACGGAGATCTTCGGAAACTTGGGTTAGTGAGATTTCATTCATTCTGCAACCTGATCAGGGCACTCTCTAACCTCGTGCGTACCTTAGACAAGACAACATGGGATACAGCAGATCTACCAACCCACTTTCCGGCGTTGATGAAATGCTCTGCGTGTTGTATCTTGTGTCCCAACATTTACCATTCACACATACAGATCCATAGATACCATAGCAGCTACAGTGGAGCAAACATGTTGACCAGTATGTTATACCTTACTTGTGATGTTGAACAAGCTTTGCATTTGAAAGTGTACCAAGGGTGAATTTAAAATCGCACAGGAAGCAATGGAATTGATTTGGAAATGAACTGTTTATTGACTTTAGAAATGACTTGGATTTACCAACATATCGTTGTTGAGAATACATGATTTGTTAAATCTTGGGTAATAGCTCTACAGGCAGACATAGTACTTAAGGTACAAACATGTTGGTGTACTGGAGTAACATCCCCCAATTTATCCCCCTAAATATCTTTCATTTCAGTTTACCTTTGTGTTTTTCTTATAGATAAAATGAGGTTTTTTCTTTGTTTATCAAGGTGTTTACAGAGCACAAGGTTTACATATCCGTTGTGCTGCTGTGAGTAAGAATGTCACTGTTCTGTTTCAGGACATATAATAATAAAACACTCTTGATTCTCTCTTGACTAGATTGTCACACAATCCCTGGTTACATCATGTTTTGCTTGGTAGCACCTGTGTACGCAGTGAGCTATGTTGGTTTCCCATTCACCAACACATCTAATTCAAAATAAACTTCCTTGACATCATGTCCATCCGTGGCGTTACTCTTCTTAATCGGTGCAGCAACCCACCCCATCCCATTTCCTAGCTGTATCCTTCTTTGATGACCTTCATAGTCAAATAGCTTCCTTTAGCCCAATGTTCGGGCAGATACCAGAGCAGGATTGCAGAGGGTGGAAACATATACAGGATATTGAAGAGAGGAACCATGCACTAGAGGATATAGGAGGATGCAACTGTACAGAGGAGAATATTGGAGGATGCAAATACGCAGAGGATATTGGAAAGAGGAACAATGCGATGCACTCAAGGAAATTGGTGAATACAATTGTATACAGAAGGATATCGAGCGATATAACTGTCCACAGGAGAAGATTGGAGAATACAAATATATGCAGGAGGATATTGGAAAGATGAACCACGCCATGCACTCAAGGAAATAGGTGAATACAATTGTACACAAAAGGATATTGGAGGATACAACTGTACACAGGAGGATATTGAAGCTGGAACCATTTGCAGGAGGATATTAGATGACATGATTGTGCACAGAAGAATATGGGAGGTTGGAACTTTACGCTGAAGGACATTTTGACCATTTTCAACACAAGGAATTAAATTTTACATTTCTAAATAAAAACTAACCACAAGAGCAATTGAGGGATGTTCTTTCTCAGTCTTGATTTGACAAAGGCTGGACAAGTCACATTTGTACCTTCGTGTGAGCCTCTCGACAGGTTGTAAATATCCTGTCATTTTTGCGTGTGAAAGTTTCCATCCAGGGTTTAGTAGTGAGCTGTTGAAGAAGGGCCTAAATATATCAATACCATCTTTAGTAAATTGTTTTGAAAGTCTTTCAAGCTCCCTGCGGTTTCAAAGGCGGTATGACATGTTCCTGAATCACTGGGTATGACTGGTCTGAGCCAGTAAGTGAAATGGTAAAAAGCATTGCAGTTTTACAAGACCAAGGACCAGGAATTAATCTCATCACTAACTACACTTTAAGCCGTTGTTGTTGCTCTAGATGTCCATTTTACTGCTGACATCTGGTTTCATTGAGCTCAGTGGAACCGAACTTGGAGAAAGAAGTGCAACCCGATATTGTGGTGCCTGTTTATTGCAAGCAACCAGAGAGAAATTCAGTGTCCTCCTTTGCCATTTTCATTCAGGTGTACAAATATGCAGACGGACTTTAAATGGATCTGCTGGAAGCAGTAGAATTTGTAATCTCCCCATCCCCACATTTGGCTAAGTTCCCCAACACATTAAAAGCTTCAGCCTGCACTTTAGCAGACTAACAGAAAGATTGAATTCTTGGGAAGATTTTGATTAGAAAGGGGTCTGATGGTATCTGCCTCCAAATGATTTAAGTGCTCAGAGAAACATGACAGCTCTTCGCTGTCATTCTTCTTGGCTGCCATCAGATAAATCATTGCACACAGCATTTGTTGAAAATGCTTCACTTTACTGAGTATTTTAATTGCAATTACCTCCTGGTTCCTTGCAAGAGCAATTGCGTAACTAGAGAAGTATAGAACTGACACTCAAAGAATCTGCTCTTTTGGGTATCCAAGGGCTACTAATGTGAAGGCAGTAGAAATGTTAAAAGCCTTAAAATGTTTGAAGGCAATGTAATTAACTCTTAGTTACTCTTGTATAGTAAAAAGCTAAAGCCATCTGCAGGGATCCATCACTTAGCACCTCTCAAACTTTACTTGGCCCTTCTTGGAGATTCATGCCTGTACAAGGAGATTTGCAGACAGGCCTCAAAAGTAGATGGGTTGGTGGAACCAGGAGAATCATCGGCTTTGCGACAATGAAAGGAGTGTAGACTTTGTGTTCAGGGACTTCCCACCTCAGGATGTGGGAATTGTGGGCAGATTTTTAATGGAGACAATTGGTTGGATGCGGGTACAATTGCAGAATCAACATTGAGAAATTAATGTTGGCTGGGATACTCTGAGAAAGCCATGTTGGAATAGTGCCATGAGACCTTTTACATCGATCGTAAGTTTCTTATGCCATCCAAATGAAAGGAATTCCATCAGCCACCTTTGAGCTTTCATCGTGGAATGAAGTCTCCAGATTAAGGCAAAACTTGGGATCAACATGGTATAGATAAGTTGGAAAATGACCAATCTGCAGATAAATGAACTTCGAGGTACCATCCTACGTCAGTCCCAAATTTAAGTCATATGAGCAAAATACAATGGTTGTTTGCTTCAGTGTTCAAATCAATACATTAATGGTTGTTTTTGTGGAAATATCATAATCATAATCATAATAATCCTAATCGTAATTTATTAGCCAAGTATGTTTTGCAACATACAATGACTTTAATTTGCCATGCAATCAAGCAGCAGGATTGTGTGGTGAATAGCTGATTTAATATTGCAAATATGTTCAATCAACTTCCTTCTAACCATTGCATAAAATCATTTAGTATTTATTGGCTTGATAGAAGAGTAAATGTTTCTGTTATGAAAACATTGAAAATAGGAGCAGAAATTGGCATTTCAGCACTTCAGGCTGGGTCCATTATTTATTCTGACTGTGGCTGATTATTCATCGGGACCCTGTTTCATCTTTCTTCCCATGTAGAGTAATAGAGTAATAGAGTCATACAACATGGAAGCAGGCTCTTCAGCCCAACTCATTCATGCCGACCAAGATGCCTCATCTAAGCTAGAACCATTTGCCTGCATTTGGGCCATATCCCTCTAATCCTTTCCTATCCATGTACCTGCCCATCTATCTAAATACGGTTACAGTACCTGCCTCAACTACCTCCTCTAGCAGCTTGTTCCATATACTCTCAAACCTCTGAGTGAAAAAGTTGCTCCTCAGGTTTCTATTAAATCTTGCTCCTCATACCTAAGTCCTCTGGTTTTTGATTCCCCTACCCAGGGTAAAATACTCTGTACATTCACCCTATCTATTCCATATATCTTGATCCCTATAGTATTAAGAAACTTAACTATCTCCTTGATAGACACAAAAAGCTGGAGTAACTCAGCAGGTCAGACAGCATCTCTGGAGAAAAGGAATAGGTGACGTTTTGGGTTGAGATCCTTCTTCAGATCTAATTGGTGACGTTTTGGGTCAAGACCTAATAGGTGACATTTCGGGTCGAGACCTATATCCTTCTCCGTTATATTCAATGAATCAACATTCTCTATATTGTTTGGGAGAGAATTCCACATGTTCACCAGCCTCTGCGTTAGAATTTTAAAATATTTCTAGTCTTATCGATGATATTGAAAAGGTAAACTGAAACCAGTATAGGGTTTCCTCTGTATCATTTCTCTCCTCCCTAATATGTTGGTGAAACTGACTTGGACTGGAGAGGGAATTGGATTAGGGAACTGCTACCTCCAGTAAAGCTTCTATTTCTAGACGATACTGAACTGGAGAGGCAACCTACATGACAACATTGAATAAGTTAACATATGTATTTTCTAAATGTTTTAGAGTCTGCAAACCAAGCAATCAATCACAGTTGTTAGATATAAATCTTAAACCATATTTTGAGAAGGTTCAACCAACAAAAAAGGCTGCCAGTTGCTGGTTGCTTAGACTATGATCGGCCTGCCATTCTCCACCCTTCCAGTTGTGATGGCCATCAAAAGATTTAACCTACTCCAGGTTGGAAAATTGGCTGATGATGCTTGGAGCTTATATGGCAGCCAAAAAAAACCATCAATGCAAGAGATTCTATTCCACAGAGGCCAAATTTCTGGGGGATTAACTAGTGTTCACAGTATGGCAGTCCTACTGAAAAGCAGTTGGAGTCTGAAGGGACTCTAAGGCAAAGAATCATGATTTATACCCAATGTTCCAAACAGTAATAAGACAGAATGTCAGTTCATCACGTGTTGTCTGCAGGATGCCAACTAACTCTTTTTTGCAAACACATAATTACTTGGATCTCTGTCTTTTGTGTTTCAAAACATGTTTGGCACACGTACTGATTCTTCCTCGGCTTATTAGCGTTTTTCAATAAAACTGTTAAGTCACATCACGTTAATAGTTCCCTACTCTGCATTAATGCTGATTTTCTGTGCATGGGTTATCTTAATTGGCAAAGAGACGTGGGGGAGGGTGAAGTGGAGCATAAAATGTTTGCAAGTGTTTAGAGAAAAACTGAATCCTGCTTTGTATCACCATGTCAGTTGTTCACATTACTATTGACTATATACACCGCATAAAATGTTTTATTAAACGAAAAGGGCAAAGCCAATTTCCAAGCAATGCATCATTATTAAAATCTCTCTCACAAGACTTTGGCATTACAGAATTAGAATATGATTTAGGTTTAATAAAAGGGTTTAAATATAAGGTACAGCAAACTTGAATGCAATTTAACTTTCCCACCACCCCTGCACCACAATTTTTTTTTTGTACATCTCCCACTTGACACAGACAGGAAAGGGCAATTTATCCTCCTCAACTATATTTTTGATCATTTCTGTTGAATTGTTCAGTTGTGCTTATCTAGCAGATGTATCTAGCATCCTCACCAGCTCACCGAACTGTATCTGTACCCTTAAATTGACTTGAGAATATTTAGTTACGAAAAGTCATAATTGAGAATCACTTTGTTGTGCAGTCAATGTATAAAATGCATAACAATTCAGGTTTGATTGTTGTCTCACCTTCTTGTGTGTATGTTATAAAGTTTCAATCTATCAACCATATACTCTACAGCCAATTCATAACTTCACCAGCAAGATGTACCAATAAGCAATTAGATTCCCAATAGCAGATGGGTTGCAGAATAAATGACCCTGACTATTGCTTCCCAAATTAAGTGGGAAGTACTTTGATATTTCAACTCCTTGCCCCCACCCCTCCCTTAGTTTCAAGTGTTATATATGACTTTCAAGATGCCTGGAGTAAAGCAAGGTTATACTTCAATAATATTAAATAGATATCCAATATTTCTACTAAAATGAAAAAAAACTGCAGATGCTGGAAATCTAAAATAAAAACAGAAAATGCAGGAAACTCTCAGCAAGTCAGATAACAAATAAGAAAGAGTCAAAGAGAAATAGTTAACATTTCAGATCCAGGATCTTTGTTGTTAAAACAAGTTCTGACTGAACCAAACCTGAAGCATTAACTGCCTCTTTTTCCACAAATATTAATTTGATCTGTTGGTAACCTAAAACTCTCTTGTGCTTTAAATGTTCAATCTTTTATTTCTTCATTGATGTGATAGCCATTATCTATCAAAACAAATGTAAATCAGAAATTGTCCCCTTGGTTGGGAAATTTCCAACGTAAGAGGCATAAGAGCTACAAACCTTGGAGGTTATGGACAAATTAACAAAACATCAGTTGAGTGGAAGCTGCACAAATCTATTATTAGTGACACGATAACTGTTTGGATAAATAGGAGCTGATCCAGGAAATCAAGTATAGATTTAGAAAGCTACGTTGAATGCTTGGAGAATGTTATTAACGTGGAATATCTTTAGGTATAGTAGTTTAATGAGCTACAAGAAGCCATTCCAAAAGATGTCACGTAGAGACTTTCAAAATATAATCACATAGAATTGGAGGCAATCCATTGACATTAATTGAAAATCTGATAAGAGATAGGAGCAAGGGAATGTGGATAATGGATAGATACAGTTTAGCAGGATGTGGTAGGGAGTGCTTCAGGATCTGTATAAACAGCACAGTTTTTCCCATAATTTAATGATTCAGATGAAGGAATGGGAAATCACATATCTAAAATTGATGATAGTACTAATGCAATAGACATAGCAGTGCAAATAATGTACATAGAGCAGAAAGTTGAAAAAGAGTATCACTAGATTAGTTCAGTGGACAATACTGGTCAGATGAAGAGACAAGGATTGTAATCACTTGATTAGATAAGGTAAGGTATCATCTAATTGTAGTGTTTAAGATAATTGAAATGTTTTTATGGGTAGATGAAGCTAAGCACTACTCTGGTGGGAGACTGTAGCAAAGAGGTCCTTCTACAGTTGTACCGGGCCCTGGTGAGACCGCACCTGGAGTACTGTGTGCAGTTTTGGTCTCCAAATTTGAGGAAGGATATTCTTGCTATTGAGGGCGTGCAGCGTAGGTTCACTAGGTTAATTCCCGGAAAGGCGGGACTGTCGTATGTTGAAAGGCTGGAGCAATTAGGCTTGTATACACTGGAATTTAGAAGGATGAGGGGGGATCTTATTGAAACATATAAGATAATTAGGGGATTGGACATATTAGAGGCAGGACAAATGTTCCCAATGTTGGGGGAGTCCAGAACAAGGGGCCACAGTTTAAGAATAAGGGGTAGGCCATTTAGAACGGAGATGAGGAAGAACTTTTTCAGTCAGAGAGTGGTGAAGGTGTGGAATTCTCTGCCTCAGAAGGCAGTGGAGGCCAGTTCGTTGGATGCTTTCAAGAGAGAGCTGGATAGAGCTCTTAAGGATAGCGGAGTGAGGGGGTATGGGGAGAAGGCAGGAACGGGGTACTGATTGAGAGTGATCAGCCATGATCGCATTGAATGGCGGTGCTGGCTCGAAGGGCTGAATGGCCTACTCCTGCACCTATTGTCTGTTGTCTATTGTCTATTGACAATGGGAAGAACCTTAAAATTATGTAAAGGCAATTCAGGAAGAATTTCTTGATACATAGTATTGCGGAAATCTACAGCAATATCCATCCCCTCTCTATCCCAACTACACCTTTGCCAGATTTTTGCTGAATAGAATTATGGAACAATGGCAGCCAAGTAGAATTAGGATTAAGATCAACCATGACATAATTAATCAGCAGAACTAGCGAGCGATTGGATAGCCTATGGTTGCTTTATGTCAATTTTTGATCAAGTTGAAGAATGATTGGTTATTATCTTTCAGAAAGGACTACTGTATGGGCTGTTTAACATTATTAACACAATACCGTGTTTAGAATTATTAACATGATATACGAGCATCAGTCAGCAACATGCTGCCTGACATAAGTCTTATTTGTGCAATGATTTAAATCTTGTGTATTAATGTTCAGTTTTCAAGCTCCAAGACAGCTAATGTGCAGCACTGATCAAGATCTCTGTAATGAATAACGAAGGAGCACAGAATGTCTCCTCTTAATGTATCAGGGAGAAACAAAAGAATGCACTTCTTCTCTACTTCAGCTGAAACCTTCAAACACTACAATTCTGTTGGTCATATGAGAATGGTAAACTATAAAGGAGAGCCAGCACAGTTGCGCAATGGTAGAGTTGCATCCTTATAGCGTTAGAGACCTGGGTTCGATCCTGACCTTAGGTGCTGTCGGTACAGAATTTGTACATTCCCTCTGTGACCACATCAGTTTTCTCCGGGTTCTCTGGCTTCCCCCCATATTCCAAAGATGTGCAGGTTTGTCGGTTAAATGCCTTTAGAAATTAACTTATCATATCATATCATATATATACAGCCGGAAACAGGCCTTTTCGGCCCACCAAGTCCGTGCCGCCCAGTGATCCCTGTACATTAACACTATCCTACACCCACTAGGGACAATTTTTACATTTACCCAGCCAGTGGGAGGAAACCGAAGATCTCGGAGAAAACCCACGCAGGTCACGGGGAGAACGTACAAACTCCTTACAGTGCAGCACCCGTAGTCAGGATCGAACCTGAGTCTCCGGCGCTGCATTCGCTGTAAAGCAGCAACTCTACCGCTGCGCTACCGTGCCGCTACCGTGCCGCCTTATCCCAGGGAAATTGATCTGCCAACATCCATAAAACACAAGACACACGAAATATGAAATTAAAGTGATGAGTGGAAAGGATTGAGGATGTGCAAATTAAGGAGGGGTGGGATTAAGGAGGGCTTGTTAATCCTGTTAATCCTGTTGTCATCCACGGCCTTCGCCCTGCTGCCCCAGCACATGACAGCAACTCTCAACCGCTGGCCAATAGCATTGAGTCTGTTTGAAGGTCTTGGAGAAGTTCAAGGCCTTCAAATTGAAATGCCAATAAAGACAGTGGTTTATGCTGTGAATAATATAATTGTAACAAGCCAAAATTTGGGTACTAAATTTCTGCTTCCACGGGACAGAATTTGTGAATGTCCAATGATTAATTTGCTGAATATCAGTTGTGGACTGAAAATACAATCACGATTAATTGAAATTAAATGAGGTGGGGGTAGTTGGCGAGTAAACCCCCCTCCAAAAAATAATAGGAGTAAATAATGCCCCCCCCCCCCCCCCCCCCCCCACCCAAATTCATAATATTTTCATTTTCAAGAAGAAAAATTCACCCCTACAAGATATAATAACCGCAAAAGTGAAAAGCAATAAAAAGGATTAATATTGACAGTGAAGACAATATGGTAAAGTGTTCAATTAGAGGTGAGTTGGTCAATACATTCATAGGGCGGCACGGTAGCGCAGCGGTAGAGTTGCTGCTTTACAGCGAATGCAGCGCCGGAGACTCAGGTTCGATCCTGACTACGGGTGCTGCACTGTAAGGAGTTTGTACGTTCTCCCCGTGACCTGCGTGGGTTTTCTCCGAGATCTTCGGTTTCCTCCCACACTCCAAAGACGTACAGGTATGTAGGTTAATTGACTGGGTAAATGTAAAAATTGTCCCTAGTGGGTGTAGGATAGTGTTAATGTATGGGGATCACTGGGCGGCACGGACTTGGAGGGCCGAAAAGGCCTGTTTCCGGCTGTATATATATGATATGATATGATTTGGATTAATTGGAAATTGAGGTGGCTCACACAAATGAACAATTGCATTGCTGATCAAGTAGAAAAGACAACTGGTCAAGACCACAGTTTGTCTGATGGGCAATGGGGCAGTAGCTTCATTTCCACAGAGAGTTCAAAGAGTTCCAGAAATAGATTGAAAATATCCAAATTCATACGCCTGGTGATATAATTGATGCTTCATTAAGCAATTGAGCGTTCAACTTTTTTGCTGGTTTTTATTTGTATAACTCAGGGAAATAAAATCCATGAAGTAAGATGCAGTTTATTTCCTTAAAGTATTAAAAGTAAAGGAGTTTCAGGACCCAGGAATTGAAATAATGCAGTCGATATATACATCCTTTTATGTAAAACCATATACTTATGAAACTGGGCATATGAATAGAATTCTGAGAAATGGGAATTATTTGTCTTGGTACATTATCCTTTTCTTCATGTGATGTGTTAGTCATATGCTTGACTGACCTTGAATTAAGGGCTTTGTGGAGCCAAAACTCTAAGCTGACCCATCTAATGAAGCCTCAAAGCTGGCCTCTTTCCTTTTTTTCTGGCAAGTTATCAATTTTAGGCTCAAAGTTTGTATTTCAATGGTGAGAATATTTTTCCATTTATGGCATCCTCTTAGCATCAACTATGATCAATTGTTCCAGTTATATAACAGCACATGTTGAACTCTGTGCAAAATGATCTCCTTCTCCTTCCAATTATCCACCATGCCTGCATTTACTTAACCGGTATGGTGATTTTTATTTTGTAGTCAACCAACATAGGAGCAGAGTCAACAGTTTTCTCTGCAATATTTTTCAATCTGGGTTCCAAAAGTTAAACATTAATGGAGATAATGGCATTCCAGAGTTTGAGTGGGGGTGAAAATCAACAACTTTACTATTCAATCTAGATGATTATTCATTGTTAACCTCCTCTCAAATATTTTGACAAGAACTACAGATGTGTCCAAGTAAGTGTCAGCCAGAAGTTCAAAGTTATTTTTAGTGTAAGAGACTGAGGACAACTGGTTACAAGTGGAGCAAAAAACAAACTGCTGGAGGAACTCAGTGGGTCAAGCAGACTCTGTGAGAGGGAAAGGAATTGTTGATGTTTTGGGTGGAGACCCTGCATCAGGCCTGATCAAATTTCTACACCTGCAACCTCTTGTGCCCCTTGGTAATTTTTTTTACAAATTTAAACAATAGTTACCTCTATATTTTGCATCTCTTTAGTGCAATCTCTGCTGAGAACCTCTTTCACTCATTAACACAGTATAAACTACCACTGAAGAAGGGCAAATAATGCACGATTCTTCTATTTCCCTTTGTTTTTTATTGACATAAATATAGTGCAAAAATATATCGTTATAACAGGACCCAAAATCTGTGTCTTAATTGAGCAACTCCAATTGTAGCATTTCCAGATGTTTATGATACGGTCTGGAATAGGGTTGCCAACTTTCTCACTCCCAAATGCGGGACAAGGTGACGTCACTGCCCTGCGTCCCACGGTTACCTCACCCAGCCAGCGGCCACGTGCTCCCGCTTCACCAATGGCGGCCGCCTGGGCCGGGCGGCAGGTTACTACGTAACGTCCGTTAGGGGGCGCCCGGGCCTCTGGACCTAGGCTGTCCGGAGCTAAAATATCGGAAACCTAGAGTGTCGGGATCTACAGTGTCGGGACCTACAGCGTTCGGGCATACAGCAACCCCCAGGCCTAATACCGTATTAGATCCGGGAGGCTCTGTAGGCCTGGATGCTGTAGGCCCCGACACTGTAGACCCCAACGCTGTAGGTCCCAACAGTTTAGGTCCCAACACTCTAGGTTTCCGCCATTTTAGCTCCGGACAGTCTAGGTCCGGAGGCCCGGGTGCCGCCTGATGGAGGATGCGTAGCAACCTGCCTCCTGGCCCGGGCAGCCGCCATTGGTGGAGTGGGAGCACATGGCCGCTGGCTGGGTGAGGTCACATGGGGCACGGGGCAGTGACGTCACCCTTTGTCCCTTATTTGGGAGTGAGGAAGTTGGCAACCCTACTAATTTCCCGGCTAATACGGCATAGTTGGCAACCCTAGAGTGGAATCACTCTTGGGCAACCTGTTTAACTGTGCTCCATCATAGAGCTGCAGGAGATTTGGCCAGATGTCAAGATACCTCAAGGAGACAATGGGTTGAGAACGTCTCATTCCCCTGACCATTCACAGTGAAGCAGGCAGCAACCCTGGACATATCTCGATCCCCAATAAGCACAAAAGATGGTCATAAGGTCATAAGTGATAGGAGAAGAATTAGGCCATTCGGCCTATCAAGTCTACTCCGTCATTCAATCATGACTGATCTATCTCTCCCTCCAAACCCCATTCCCCTGCCTTCTCCCCATAACCCCTGACACCTGTACTAATCAAGAATCAATCTATCTCTGCCTTAAAAATATCCATTCACTTGGCCTCCACAGCCTTCTGTGGTAATGAATTCCACAGATTCACCACCCTCTGACTAATGAAATTCCTCCTCATCTCGTTCCTAAAGGATCGTCCTTTAATTCTGAGCCTATGACCTCTAGTCCGAGACTCTCCCACTAGAGGAAACATCCTCTCCACGTCCACTCTCTCCAAGCCTTTCACTATTCAGTATGTTTCAATGAGGGCCCCACTCGGTCAAAAATTATTTTGTGTTGTAGAGTAAACAAAGTGATGCAATTTTATTTTTCATACTATGTAGAGATAAACATTTATCCCCAAAATTTTTATGTTCCCTGTTTTACTTTTTCTGTGTTTTTTGGTCCCTCGCATTATTTCTTCCACTATTAGATCTGCTGCCTGTTAATCACAAAAGTGAAAAGCTATGGAGGGCGTGCAGCGTAGGTTCACTAGATTAATTCCCGGAATGGCGGGACTGTCGTATGTTGAAAGGCTGGAGCGATTGGGCTTGTATACACTGGAATTTAGAAGGATGAGGGGGGATCTTATTGAAACATATAAGATAATTAGGGGATTGGACACATTAGAGGCAGATAACATGTTCCCAATGTTGGGGGAGTCCAGAACAAGGGGCCACAGTTTGAGAATAAGGGGTAGGCCATTTAGAACGGAGATGAGGAAGAACTTTTTCAGTCAGAGGGTGGTGAAGGTGTGGAATTCTCTGCCTCAGAAGGCAGTGGAGGCCAGTTCGTTGGATGCTTTCAAGAGAGAGCTGGATAGAGCTCTTAAGGATAGCGGAGTGAGGGGGTATGGGGAGAAGGCAGGAACGGGGTACTGATTGATAGTGATCAGCCATGATCGCATTGAATGGCGGTGCTGGCTCGAAGGGCTGAATGGCCTACTCCTGCACCTATTGTCTATTGTCTATTGTCTATTAAAAGAGGTTAATATTGACAGTGAAGACAATATGGTAAAGTTGTCAATTAGAGATGAGTTGGTCAATACATTCATAGTTGCTTCTGATTTGGATTCTTTGGAAATTGAGGTGGCTCACACAAATGAACAATTACATTGCCGAACAATAGAAAAGGCAACTGGTTCAAGACCACAGTTTGTCTGACAGGCAATGGGGCGGTAGCTTCATTTCCACAGAGAGTTCAGAGAGCAGAAAGAGTTCCAGAAATAGATTGAAGATATCTAAATTCATACATCTGGTGATATCATTGATGCTTCATTAAGCTCATTGAGCGCCCAATTTTTTTGCCGGTTTTTAATTTGTAAAACTCAGGGAAATAAAATCCATGAAGTAAAATGTGGTTTATTTCCTTAAAGCATTAAAAGTAAAGGAGTTTCATGATCCAGGAATTGAAATGATGCAGTATATATATATTTATATTATCCTTTTATGAACAAACATCTACTTATGCAACTGGGCATGTGAATAAAATTCTGAGAATTTTTTAGATCTGCTGCCTATTGTCCCTCCCCCTGCTTAAGCTACTAGCATTTGCTCAACGATACCTTATTATGTAGGTGATATCAGGAGTTTATTATGTAATGAATTAGAGAGCCAAGCGTAGTGCCTTCCAGGTAGTAGCAGCATTCTTCCTGTGCTAATCAGAAGAAACATTAATGATTTCCAAGAAATTCAAGTGCGATAGCAGTTAATTACGAATGGATTGAACTTGAGGCTGAAATTATTCATTCAAATTGTATGTGAGTCACTTCAACCTTGATGCACTGGATGTGATATCTTCTTAATAAGAATACAATTAATTCAGGTTGAATCTGAATGAAACTAGAATATTAAATTGAGAATCACAGGGTAGTTTCATCCAATACAATATTAGGAGCCCATCATCAGCTAAGTATGTTTTAAGGGGAAGATTTTTTTCTTCATCAGAAACATCAAATATAGTTTGAAAATAATAAGAGATGAGTACAACTATTTCCAAATAGTTCTAATTAGTATCTTTACAAAAGAAAATGATACTCAAACTGTGTTATGAGTTGTTATTCCATTGTCGTCTGGAGGCAAAACATAAAATGACATCGTTTTGGCAACAATGGAGAAAATATTGTCGACAATAGTGATGAAATCATTGGCAGCAATGGAGGCAAATGAGGATTTAGTGTCTGCTATGGTACAATTAGACCAGTTGACACAGAGTATTTTGTTTAGAAATTCAGCAAAGAAACAAGCTGTTCATCCCACCGAGTCCACGAACTTGGCTTTAATCAAATCCGTTAGAAATTTAGATTCCATCTTACAACTGGACATTTTCAATTTTTAAGTATTCATCCTTGGTGTAGTTTAGTTTTGTTTATTGTCACATATACCGAGGTACAGTGAACAGCTTTTGTTGCCTGCTAACCAGTTAGCAGAAAGACAAAATATGATTACAATTGAGCCATTTACAGTGTATAGATACATGATGAGGGAATAACGTTTAGTGCAAGGCAAAGCCAGCAAAGTCCGATCAAGGATAGTCCGAGGGTCAAATGTGCGTGGTCTTCGGGTGCCGGGAGTCGAAGTAAGGACAGATCTCAGAAGAGTTTATGAAGGTCGTAGTTAAAGTAAGAAATGTTGCTGTCGGAATAGAGATTTAAGAGTGTGGAGCGATTGTAATATGTTTATAGATCTGCTTTTGTGGCTAGCACGCAAGTAGTCACCTGGGTTGGGCGCCATCTTGGAAGCCATGCGTCAAGTCCAGCAACAAGTCCAGGATTTAATGATAATAACTAATTTCCTTTTTGGGAAGATGTTGGGGTACTGCAATGAATATGTAATTAAGAAAGAAACAAAACCGCTGAAAACAGAATTCCATTTTCTTCTCAATTATGGACCCGTAATGGATGCTTTACAACCTCTGCAATGAAGGATTTAACTAATTATTATGCATGCAGAACAGATTTCTAGAATTCTTATCTGCTCAAATTGCATATTTCAGTAGTTATGACAAACATGATTATAGAGTCAGAATCATCAAGCACAGAAGCAGGTCCTTTGGCCCAACTCATCATGCCAACCGAGCTGCCCCATATAAACTAGTCCCGTTTACCAGCCTCACACCCTATTCTGTCAATCACAATTGAATATTAATGATGCAAATGACTTTCAAATACATCCTTCAAAATTCTAAAAATATCTGTAATATATTAATTTTCTTCCCCGTGTTCGCAAAACACAGGCGATGTGATCATGTGATTCTCTTCCTTTTTAATCGAGCCCACACTTCCCCACTTTCCCCATGTTCATGCCTCTCTACATAAAAAAAATATCTTGTTACCCATTCTACCAGCTGCAGGTTTGTGGTAACTTCAACACTTATTTTTAGTAAGTGCATTTTTGGACATTTAAAAATAAATCGTCTTTCCATCATTCAAGTGGAACATTTCACGTTTGTCGCAAGGGCAGGAATGATGTGTAACATCGCCATAAACAATGACATTATTTTCATATCACCGTCCTCAGTAATTGAGCTAAGGGAGCTCTCTAGGTAATTTTCATGCTTCATATTTTATGTAACTCAATGGTATTGGACGTTTTATGGTATGTTTTTAGACCGATGTCTAAGTTGTCTTTCTCATAAATATTTAACGAGACAGCGAGGAAATCCACATGTAGACTAAAATTCTTCCAATTACTTTACCGCAAGTGATAGTGCAAGAAAAATTGGAAAGTAAAAAGTTACATTTGGGTCATTCTAATTGTGTGATAATTATTGTACTTCTGCGATGACAGCAGATGGAACACATTGAAAAAAATTCTTTGAAGTATGGCTATATAAAATATCATTATGGGTGTAATATTAGCAAGGCCCACGTTTTATCCATTTCTAGTTGCCATTGAGAAAGTGGTAGTGAGTTTATTGGAACCATTGCAGTCTAAAAGATGAAGATGCTGTTGTGCAAGAGAGTTTCATGACTCTGATCCAGCAGTGAAGAAGAAATGAGAATACACATGCAAGCAGCAAGGATCCTACCAAATATACTTTGAAAAGTTTCCCGATGGTTTGCACTGTAGCTAAGGCACGGTGTTAGGCATTTTGAGTGGGAAGGTGTTGAGCAGACTCACTGCTTTGTTAAAGATATTACGTACTTTTGATGGCTCGTAGACAAGCATTCATTTTACTGTTTGGCGTACAGAAGAAAGCGTGCTGTCCATTGCCTTGCAAATAGGGAGAGAGAGAATTCCAACATGCAAAATGTGCACACGAATGAGGACCCTGGTTAAAAGTGGCAAATTTCCTTTCTGAAGGTCATCAATGAACCAAATTCTTATTCACTACAATCTCGTAGATTTTCTGTTTCAGATTTATTTAATTGACTAAATTTACAATCTTCTATTTGTACAACTTGAAATCCCTCATCCAGGCATTTTGTTTGCTAGTCCAGTAATGTGAAGACTACGTTTAATTCCCAGATGCATGAGTATGAAGAGATAAATGATTACCATTCATCTCAAGACTTTCTCAAGCACTTCACATCCAATTATATGTTTTTTGAAATATCACTATTGGTGTTCTATGAAAATTGGTATCAATATTAAACAAGTGATATCCTAAAGGTAGCAAATATAAAATATAACCTGTTCCTGTTGTAGGATAAACTAATTGATTGATTGATTTTTGACATGAATATTGACCAGGAACTGTGAGAACATCCCTCTTTGCTTTTAAATGCACTCTCGATTTAAAAAAAATATCCATCCACAAGATAATTTAAAGAAAACATGTAAAGTGCATAGACATACAACACAAGACAATACTGCACAGTACCAGGGATGTAATTTCTGAGTCGAACATAATGCCAGGTTAAACTAATTCCTTCTGTCTGCATGTGATCACTATCCCATACCCTGCATATCCGTATGCTAATCTAAAAGTTCCTTAAATGCCACAATCATATCTGCTTCCATCACTGCCCATGGCAGCACATTCCAGCAATCCACCAATCTCTGTTTATGAAATTGCCCCATAAATTCAACTTTTCCCCTCTAACCTAAAGCTATGCCCTCTAGTCTTTGACATTTCCACTCTGGGATAACGATTCTGACAATCTACCTGATCTATGTCTCTCCTAATTTTAAATAGTTTTTAGTCTCCCGTCAATCTCCAATGGTCCAGAGAAAACAGTCAAGTTTGTCCAAATTCTCCTGATAGCAAATGCCTTCAAACCTTGTAGCATTCTGGCAAATCTCTTCTGATCAATACTTAATGTTCCAAATTGCAGGTGCAGCAGGCAAGATAGAGATGGGTGGTAAAAGGAGGGAGAGTTGCTTATCGATTAAGTAGAACAATACAGCAATAGTCCAAGATTACATTATTGAAGGATCGTCCAGCGAGGCTATACGTGTGGAGCTGAGAAATAAAAAAAATAGACAATCACCTTGTTTGGATTGTACCGTGGCCCCCAGAATAGTCAACAGGAATTAGAGGAAGAAATATGCTGGGACATTGCAGAAAGCTGCAAGACTAATAGGATTGTCATAGCAAGGGATTTAAACGTTCCCTGTAACTGGGACTGCTATAGTAAAAAGGGCTTATATGGGGTGGAATTTGCAAGTATGTTTAGGAATGTTTCCTCAGGTGAAATGTAGAGAATCCTTCTAAACAGAGGGAAAAACCTGACTGATTCCTAGGGAATTCCAAGCTACTCTGTATCAGTTGGTGACCACGATGGGATAAGCGAATACAGTTTCATTAGCTTAAAAATAGGTGTTTTGTGTGTTTCAGGCCATTTTGGTTATCCTGAACTCTAAGATAAGATGTTTGATGGTGTTACAATACTCCAGGAACAGAGGTGCCTTCTGTCCATTTCACCTTGAGACTGAGCCCACACCATTGTGTGATTCTTTTGTACAGAGAGCAGCCTAACAGTGCAACAGAATTAGATGTAGAATTACACTTCATCTGCCAAACACAAATTACTTTTAAATGCAAGAGAATAAGTAAATAGCAGCAATTAAACAACATATGCTTTTTCAAAGTTTCCAAGTTCTGCTAGCAGGTGGTATGAGATAAATGGCTCACAATTATTGCGTTAAGCTATAATGTGAGGAGTGTTATTTATTTATCAGTTATTTTCCGTTTCTCACCATTCGTGGAAATGATCTGGTCTCCCTCTGTTCTGAAAAGACTAATTGATTTCAAAACATCACAGAAGCACAAGTGAAGTCAGCAGTTATTTAAATTTAACAAAAAATAAACATTAAACTCTTTTTGAACAACTCACCCTAAAGCTTGAATATAAATGATATACCAGACAACACTGACTTTGCAAGAAAATGTATTAATGCATGCTAGACCACTTGTCAGTGAGCTGGGGTTTTTCCACACACATGATACTGTCCTTTTTATGAAACACTTTAATTTTATAACGTACTTTTAGATGCATTCATGTAGTACTTTTTAATGACCATATTAAGTTGACTTCGTGACTTGATCTTATCAATAAAGCAATTTATGACAATGAACTACTGGTCAAATATGGTGCAGGAAATGCAGCAGCCAATTTGAACAGAGCCAGCTACTGCAAACAGTAATTAACAGATAGAACATAGAGCATAGGACAGTACAGCACAGGAACAGGCACTGCAACCCACAATGTTTGTGCCGAGCATGATGCCAAGTTAAACTAATCTCCTCTGCCTGCGTGTGATCTCTATCCCTCCGTTCCCTGCATATCCATGTGCCTATCTAAAAGCCTTTCAGATGCCCCTGTCATATCTGCCTCCACCCGCCACCCCTGGCACTATGTTCCACCTTTATGTTGTAAACGTGCCCCGATAATCTGTGAATACCGGTTGATAGGCTTTAAACGTTTTACATGTTTACTCTTTTTTACAACATTTACACTTGCGATAAGTTCTTGCACTTCTTCAAAATAGTGGTATAGGGTGTTTTACATCCACCTCAGAGAGCAGACGGTTCTTCAGGTGATCAACTCAAAAAGATGTCACTTCCAAGCCTTCTGTCATTACTGCCAAGGGATTGTCAGCCTTGAGTTTTGTGTTGAGTATTTCATGATGGGACTTGAATCCACAGACCCTGCATTCAGACTCATTGGCTGACTGCATTCTTTTCTCCAACGAAAATTAAAATTAGTGACAAAAAATAGATAATCTACCTTTCTACCTTTCTGCTTCTATTTACCTCAAAAACTATCCACAATATGTGAGGACGGATTGCACATGGAAATGCTTTCACCTTCTAGTTCCCCTACCAGTGGCTCATCCTCCTGACTTCGAAATGTGTCACCAAATCTGCATTGTTATTGTGTCTTCATCCTGGAACCTTCATCAGGACAGCAGTCCAAGCAGCCAGCTCACCATCAAAAAATAAAGTGCTGGAGGAACCCAGCAGGTCAGCCAGCTTCTGTGGAGGGAATGGACAGATGGCATTTCGGGTTGGGACCCTTCGTCAGACCGTTTCCCCAGTTCGCTATCTTGATTCTCGAGGGTATTTGCAGTGTTGCCCTTTGGGATCACGCAAGTTCCGTTCATGAAAGAAATGTTAGGACATAAAGTGTATATAAATTGATGTGTTTCTGCGTCACAGCTTTCTAGAGATTTTGCAACAGATTCGTCATTCAGTAAGTTCATATCATCATTTTTTTTTCTTAAGAGTGACAAGAGTTCAATATTTTACTCAGGTTATAGCTGTTCTACGGAATAAACAATTCATGAATTTGGGTGCCTTCCAGTGAGCTCGAGAGAATAATTAGGAATGATTTGAAAGAATGTAGGTTAATTGGCTGGGTAAAGGTAAAAATTGTCCCTAGTGGGTGTAGGATAGTGTTAATGTGCGGGGATCGCTGGGCGGCACGGACTTGGTGGGCCGAAAAGGCCTGTTTCCGGCTGTATATATATGATATGATATGATATGATAATTATGAATACAAATTAAAGTTTTATGTGAGATGATAATAAAGGCAATTGACACACATTGATGGAAAAAAAACAGGTTTCAATTTTATTAAATGGGACTTTCTGATACTTGATTTCTATTCTGTTTTTATGTAAAAATGTACATTTATGTAGCACAATATTTCAAGATCCTCTACCGAAATACAAGAACCAAGAGAGGGGGAAATATACATAAGGTCATAAAGGATAGGAGTAGAATTAGGCCATTTGGCCCATCAAGTCTACTCCACCATTCAATCATGGCTGATCTATCTCTCCCTCCTGACCCCATTCTCCTGCCTTCTCCCCATAACCTCTGGCACCTATACTAATCAAGAATCTATCTATCTCTGCTTTAAAAGTATCCACTGACTTGGCCTCCACAGCCTTCTGCAGCAAAGATTTCCACAAATTCACCACCCTCTGACTAAAGAAATGTCTTCTCATCTCCTTTCTAAAAGAATGTCCTTTAATTCTGATGCTATGACGTTTAGTTCCAGACTCTCCCACGAGTGGAAACATGCTCTCCACATCCAATTAAAAGAAGGAAATTAGAACAAGATGAACAAATATTTGGTTCATGAGTTCTGCATTAGTTAGAGAATTCATGAAAATGGGGGGCTATCAAAGTTGGGGAGGAAATTCTTGACAGGGTAAAGCAAGCCGAGGGGACAACTGCCCCCAATGATGAGTTTGTAGAGCGCAAGGAACTGCAGATGCTGGATACTTGAGTAAAACACAAAGTGCTGGAGTAACTCAGCAGGACAGGCAGCATCTCGGCAAGAAATGGATAGGTGATGTTTTGCGTCGGGACCATTCTTCAGACTGTTTGTAATGAGGAGAGAAAGCCGGAAAAGAGTTGAGGTTAGATAAAGCCCGGCAAGTATCTCTTGCTCACAGTCTGTCTTTGAACTGTAAGAAAATGTAAACATATTAATGGCTGGCAATAAAATATAGGTTGCAATTAAAGCTTCTCTTTATGCTCCAAACATCTGACTGATTTGTAAAATAAAACAAACAACCTTTTGAGCAAAGACATTTGGAGTGTCTTTTTGACCCTACTTTGCAGCTTTTTCCTGTGTTCTAGAATTAGAATGTATGTCCGAATTACCAAATGATAATTGATGATCTTCTGCTTGCTCTAGAATTAAAATAATTATTATTCTGAAACATGTACAATTTCATCATACCCGACTGAGTTTATTCGCTCAGGTTTATGGTAACCAAGACAAAAAACAACACTATAGCCTCTGTAAAATTGCCCCTCATGTTTCGTTTGGTTTAGGGACACAGCATGGAAACAGGCCCTTTGGCTCATTGAATCCACGCCAACCATTAATCACCCGTTCACACTAGTTCTATGGTATTCCACTTTCTCATCTGCTACCTATGCAAGGGGCAGCACAGTGGCGCAGCGCTTTACTGCCTTACAGTGCCCAAAGATTCGGGTTCGATCCTGATTACAGGCGTTGTGTGTATGGAGTTTGTATGTTCTCCCTGTAACTGCAAGAGTTTTTTCCAGATGCTCTGTTTTCCTTCGACATTCCAAAGACATGCAGGTTTGTAGGTTATTTGGCTTCTGTAAATTGCCCCTTGTGTGTAGGATAGAACTAGTGTACGCATGACCGCTGGTTGGCATGGAGTCGGTGGGCCAAAAGGCTGTATCTAAACGAAACTAAATTTTACACAGGCTAAATAACCTGCAAGCTCACACGTCTTTGAGATGGAATACTGTTCCTACAACCCAGGAAACTGAGTCTAGGTAAAGAGAAGGAAGTGGGAGGAGGTAAAAAGTACGACAAAAGTATGTATGACAAAAGCAACATTGACTTTTATATATTCGCTCACATGTAAAATGTCCGCTTCCGATTATTCCTGAGTATATCGGCAGTAACTCCACAGCAACCATTAAAATTATTATATCTACACCGTTTGTCAAGGGCATGAACCTCCAATGTTCTACTCGTAACTTCAGATGTTCAGTGAGGTTTGACATGTACAAAGCCTTGACACATGCGATCCTTTGAACATTTTAGCCGCAACATGAAGCAATATTATGAATTATTCTTAGTTTCCCCTTAGTTGCCCCTGTTTGAACTTAGCAATGGATGCCAGCATGATTTGATTCAAGGCAAGTCAAGAATCAAGAATGGCGTTCATTTGCTGGTCTTGGGGATGTACTGAAGTACCAGAAACTGGAAAGTATCAATTCGTGAAGCAATCTGGGCGGCATGGTGGCGTGGCAGTAGAGTTGAGGCCTTACAGTGCCAGAGACCCAGATTCAATCCTGACCATGGGTGCTGTCTGTATGGAGTTTGTACGTTATCCCCATGACCTGCATGGGTTTTCTCCGGGATCTTCAGTTTCCTCCCACACTCCAAAGGTGTACAGGTTTGTCAGTTAATTGGCTTGGTATAACTATAAATTGTACCTATTGTGTATAGGATAGAATTAATATGTATGGATCACTGGTCAGCGTGGACTCGGTGGGTCGAAGGGCCTGTTTCCGTGCTGTATCTCTAAACTAAACTAAAAATAAGCAGATAGCTAAACCTTCAGCAAACATCATAATACTGGATAGCATGAAATTATGCTCCCTGATTCATCCTCTGAGCTACAGAATGTTTAAGTTAAAGATCCTCCTGATCTTTGATTGCCAAAGATGACAATGGAGTGCAATTGTGATGTCCATTAGTTTAACACGAACCTCATACAATCTATGTACAGGATGTCTAATCTTTTTATATTGTGACTTCTAAATAGACATTTAAATTTACTGATATGTATTTATTTAGTTTAGGTATTACGTTTTAAATAATGTCCTACTTTCGGAGAGGAGAAAGGAAATATCATGACACATGATGTGCAGTACAGGAAATGAAATAGTCAATATCAGAATCAGAGCAAATACTGTTCAGCCGTTAAAGCAGCTAAAAGTATAAGCCTTTATCAACTTAATAGGTAACAAGTTGATCTTGCACAGTGTATTAATACAGAAATCTCATTTGTCTAAAATGTATTTATAACATCCGCAGAATTCAGACTGCCAGGTGTCAAGAGATACCAGGGATTCATTACGCTCAGATTAAGTTATATAGACCGAGACCTAATAATTCAATCTGAATCTGCCTTACATTGGAAAGAACAATGCCCGCAGATTTATCCAAAACCGACTGTGGCCGATGATGTCACCACAAGGTACTTTTGAAGGAATAATCTTAAAGGGATTAAGTGAACGCAGATTGTTACCTTGCTAAATTGCCTTCCCTGTTGTACTTCATTACTCTTTAATTTGGAGATGCCAAATAGGATTTTGGATCAGAGGTAGTGAAGCAGAAAACATGTATAGGTCATCAGTATTTTGAGTTCCTATTTCCAACGAAGCAGTTTAAATACACTTTATATCAAAGGTCTATGAAAGCTCCTGTTAATTTTGGCAACATCAGCTGCTGAGTTTCATCAGCACGGAAAACACTCAACAAGGGATGCAAAACTTTGGTTAATTTCCATTACAATAATACCCTGAGCCTGTTACGTTTCTTTAATTCATGCGTGTGCTACTTGCTTTCCTGTTAGGAACGATTTTAGAATTCTCCTTTCAGTTAGTGCCATTATTTTAGTGGCGCTGGTAATAAATTGTGCAGTTCTAATGTAACGACTGTTCTCAAAGGCACTTACCTTTCATGTGATTGTGTCATCCATAGACTCCCCTTGCAGCCCTTTCAACAGCAGTATTAGCCCTGTAGTTTTCACACATGGGAGGCAATCTAAAGAAAGCAAACTCTTCTGAGTGCCTTATAACATGTTTATAAATCAGCCACAAGGACACAAAGAAAAGGTACCATGGGGACTGCATGCTATCTATTTGAGAGCTCAGAGACGAGGGTCCCCCTCTTGTGCATGTATATTCTAGGGCCAATAAAGGGTGCTTATGATTAATTATATGCACCACACAATTTATAAACATGTTTACCACGATTTAGGAATGCAATTAAGCATTAAAAGGAGTCTTTAGGATCTGGGCAAGTATTTATCTCCTGATAAGCCGCAACTAATCAGTTCTCTCTAAGAAAATCAATTTGTTTGAATAATATAATTTGTCGGCATTCAGCTGTTCAGTGAGGCTGATTTTGCAATGTGATGTAGACCATGGAAAAAGTCTAGCATTATGAATTTCTAATGTAGACATAGAGCTCTTTTGATATTATTTCAGCTACCATTTTATCAAGCACGACTGAAATCTGGTAGAAGTATTAGCCAAATTAGCAGTTTGGATGCCTAACATAAACTGCCAAAATAGCTCAATTTGACAGCCCTACTTTGTAAAGCATCAATGCTGACTACTGTGTAGAAACAAAGAGCTGCAGATGCTGGTTAATACACAAAAGGACACAAAAGTGCTGGACTAACTCAGCGGGTCAGGCAGCTTTTCTGGAGAACATTGATAGGAGACATTTCAAATGGAGACCCTTCTTCAGAGTCTGTCACTTTGTATCCTAATTACTGTGTGCAGGGAATACTGAGCATGACAGTCAGCATGTGTGAAGAGAAAAACGAATTGAATGTCTCAGGTTAAAGACCTTTCTTCGGTCTCCTGAAAGGTTGTTGACCTGAAGTGCTAACTCTGTTTTTCTCTCCAACCTGAGCTACCAACCATGTCCAATACTTCCAGGCTTTATTTCAGATTTCTAGCATTGTTTAACTTTGTTATAGGTGTTTGGCCTTGGCTCAGTGACAACCCTTAGGGACGAAGACTAGAGGATCAAGTTTCATTCTAGAAACTAGAGTGCAATACCTAGATTGCCAGTTTAGAGCAAGTCAGAGAGACTGTGTTGCCTACAGTGTTGTCTTTCAGATGAGGATTTTAATCTGAGGTCCACACTATCCTCTCAAGTGGATGTAAAAGATCACATGGCCTTTCAAAGAAGTACAGACAATTTGTTCAGTTCCATGATCAATGATCACCCCATTTATATCTGAAATATCTAATTTGTTTATTTCACTGTTGTTTGTGGGCCACGTTTTTGCAAGATCTCTGAATGTCCAAAATGCCGATATAATTAAAGGTGTTATGGCGAGTCCGAAAACTTGTTGGTTGCAGAAGAAGTTTATTGCAGCCGCAATATTCGAATACAGAGTTAAACAACAAGGTAAAGGACAGCCATCAAAAACTTACTGTCTTCTTCGAAGACTTCGCCGAACTGATATATCTGGCGCCAAAAGCGCACATGACCACGCTGGCCAATCCGCGATGTCGCTCCCTGGACCAATCCCCACGGTCGCGTTCACACGTGACCTCGCTGGCCAATCCGAGGGTTCGACGACCTGGACCATTCTCTATGGTCGCTACATGACCCCCCCCAGAACCCGAGGTGCGGAACCTAACAGGGAGCCGGATTTCGCGACCATAACGAGTACGGAGAGGGACAGCCTGACCCACGGGAGCCGGGGGTTCCGGACTTGGCGGAACTGCCGGAACGGGAGGTCCTGGAGGAACTGCCGGAACGGGGGGTCCTGGAGGAACTGTCGGAACGGGGGGTCCTGGAGGAACTGTCGGAACGGGGGGTCCTGGACTGAGCGGAACTAACGGAGGTCGGCCTCTCCTAGGGGTTTGACCGACCAGGACTGGTTGCTCCGGATCTAAATGTGCAGGTTTGAGCCGGGACACCGAGACGAGCTCACTCTTGCCGCACATGTCTAAGGTGAAGGTAGCCGTTCCCTTACGCAAAACCCGGAACGGCCCTTGATAGACCCTCTGCAACGGGGCGCGATGGGAATCTTTTCGCAGAAAAACAAACTCACAGTCCTTCAGGGAAGGCGGTTCATGTACCATGGGACACCCATGACGTGAAGTCGGAACTGGAGCCAGGGAGCCCACCCGTTCCCGGAGAGATGCTAACACTGATGGGACTGTAGGCAGCTGGTCTGAAGGGTCCGGAAACAAATCTCCGGGTACTCGAAGTGTCGAGCCATATACTAGCTCCGCGGAAGACGCACCGAGATCTAGCTTAGGAGCAGTCCGGATGCCCAAAAGAACCCAAGGGAGCTGGTCTACCCAGTCCGGGCCTTCAAGCCTTGCACTGAGGGACGCCTTAAGTTGACGGTGGAACCTTTCTACGAGTCCATTTGCCTGGGGGTGATATGCAGTAGTGGGTTGTAACTTGGAACCGTACAGTTCTGCGAGCGCGGCCCAGAGGGACGAAGTGAACTGTGGGCCTCTGTCAGTGGTAATAACTGCCGGGACCCCGAAACGAGCTACCCAATGAAGGGTCAAAGTCCTAGCACAAGACGCTGACGAAATATCAGACAATGGGAAAGCCTCTGGCCACCGGGTGAACCGATCCACCACCGTGAGGAGGTGGGTGTAGCCCCGGGAGGAAGGCAAAGGACCGACCAAATCCACGTGGATGTGGAAAAAACGAACAGCTGGGACCTCGAAGTCCAGCGCCATGTCCAGCCAGTTGGAAGGAGTTAGCACGTTGAGTGTTTATTTTGTGGGTTGGACATGGCGCTGGACTTTAGCGGTCTGACAGGGAACGCAGGCACGCGCCCAACCCGCTACCTGTTTCCGTAGGCCATGCCAGACAAACCGAGCTGCTACCAAAGCAGAGGTGGAGCGGATGGACGGGTGCGCCAGCCCATGAATGGCATCGAAAACCCGGCGCTGAAGGGAGGGCGGTACTACCGGCCTGGGACGCGGAAGAGAAACATAGCACCAGACTTTTGTGCCTTCTGACCCACTACCTGGGCCAACTTCAATCCCGAAGTGGTGGACTGGTATGCCGAAGCGGTATCCGCTAGAAGCTGTGCCTCCGCAAGCTCCTGGGGATCCACTTCGCAGTCCACCGCCGAAATAGGGGGAAAAGCAGGTCTAGACAGGGCGTCAACAACGGCATTAAGCTTACCCGCGACATGACGGACATCGGTGGTGAATTCGGAGATAGCAGTCAGGTGCCGCTGCTGGCGGGCCGACCATGGGTCAGACAATTTGAAAAAAGCAAATGTTAATGGTTTATGGTCCGTAAAGGCCACAAATGGGCGGCCCTCAAGGAAGTACCTGAAATGACGAACAGCTAAATAGAGGGCCAAAAGCTCTCGGTCAAATGCGCTATACTTCAGCTCGGCCGAATTTAGTTGCCGGCTGAAAAACGCCAAAGGCTGCCAACGGCCACCGACCTGCTGCTCCAGAACCCCGCCCACCGCCACGTCAGAGGCGTCAACCGTCAGGGCCGTGGGGGCGGAGGGGCTCGGGTGGACCAACATGGTGGCGTCTGCCAAGGCTGCCTTAGCTGCTGTAAAAGCCGACTCTGCGGTCGGGGACCATATCAACTCTACTGGATTCCCTGCAAGGCATTGGAAAAGCGGGCGCATGACTCGCGCCGCTGCCGGAACGAACCTATGGTAGAAATTAACCATGCCTACGAACTCCTGTAGCCCTTTTACTGTGGTGGGCCTAGGAAATGCCCGGATAGCCTCCACCTTTTCGGGCAAAGGGGAGGCGCCGGCAGGGGTAATTCTGTGCCCTAGAAAATCAAGAGCAGGAAGGCCGAATTGACATTTGGAGGGTTGGATAATGAGCCCGTGGTCTTGGAGCCGCTGGAACACGGTCCGCAAGTGGGCCTGGTGTTCCTGTACTGAGGGGCTGGCGACCAGGATGTCGTCTAAATAAATAAACAAAAAGGGTAAACCCCGGCCCACGCGGTCCATCAGTCGTTGGAAAGCCTGTGCCGCGTTCTTTAAACCGAAAGGCATACGCAACCATTCAAACAACCCGAACGGAGTAATCGTTGCAGTTTTCTGTATGTCCTCCGGTCGCACCGGGATATGGTGGTATCCTCGCACCAAATCGATTTTGGAGAACACCACCGCTCCTTCCAGCCCAGATGAAAAGTCCTGTAGGTGCGGTATGGGGTAGCGATCAGCCGTGGTGACAGCATTGAGACGCCGATAATCGCCACATGGTCTCCACCCCCCAGATGCCTTGGAGACCATATGTAACGGCGAGGCCCACGGGCTGTCAGACTGACGGACAATTCCCATTTCCTCCATCTTCCTGAACTCCGCCCGTGCCACCACCAGTTTGTCTGGCGGTAGTCTCCTGGCCCGAGCGAAAACGGGAGGGCCTTCGGTGCGGATGTGATGGACCACGCCGTGCTTGGCCGAAGACGTGTCAAAACGTTGAATGAGCAGCTCTGGAAACTCCGCCAGAATCTCAGCATACGAGTCGGGGGCCGCGACGACGGCCTGGACAGTAGGGCTGGGCGAGGAGGCGATTGTCGGAGCGACGTGCTCATCTTCGGCGGAGGGTCGGAGGTCGTTACCACGGACATCAGGGACCAGTGAAAAAGCCCAGAGAAAATCTGCTCCCAGGATCGCTTGTTTGACGTCGGCTATGATGAATGGCCATTCGTACGTGCGGAGGTCTAACACAAGGGACATCTTCCGTATACCGAAAGTGCGAATTGGGCTGCCATTAACCGCGATGAGGGTGGGACCTGTCTTACCCGATCTAGTTTCGAGGTCGGTCGGCGGCACTATACTGACGATGGCTCCCGTGTCCACCAAAAATTCTGTGTCCGTGAATCGATCATGGACATAGAGGCGCCGGTTCTGGCCAATCGTAACTGCCCCTATGTACGATCGGCCGAGGCATTTCCCGCGAAGGTACAAGGCGAGCGGCAGTTGCGGGACTCGCTACCCCATCGTAGGTGATAATAGCACCAGCCGCGCTTGTGCGGATCTTTTTGGCGGGCTTTCGGAGAATTGGCGGGAGACGCGGCGCCATCTTGCCGTCGCTGTGGCGTGGTCACTGATGTCGAGACCTTGTTGATCGAACCGCTTGCCTTGTTTTTTGCCACTATTAGCGCGTCCGCTTTCGCTGCATATGCTTCGGGGTCCTTAAAAGAACAATCCGTGAGCAGCAGTCGGACATCCTCAGGAAGCTTCTCGCGGAATGCCTGTTCGAACATAGGGCAATCCGTATGCTCACCGGCTAGCATCATCATTTCGGACATGAGGACGGAAGGCAGTCGGTCTCCAAGATCCGGTAGGTGCAGAAGTTTTGCCGCACCACCATGCTTATTAAACCCGAAGATTCGCAGTAATACTTTCTTCATGGCCTCGTACTTGCTTTCCGCAGATGGATTAACGATGAACCGCATCACGCGCGTGGTCGTCTCCGACGATAGAGCGCTGACGAGGTAGTAATACATCGTGGAGTCGTCCGATATCTTCTTTATATGAAATTGAGCTTCGGTGTGTATAAACCAAGATTGCGGTGCGTGCGTCCAAAACCACGGAAGGTGAACGCTTACCGCGCTTGACTCCGGTGTGCCCGGCGCGGCCATCGACAACGAGGCGTCGGGTTCCTGCATAGTCGGTGATCGTCCAGATCACGTCGGGGTCATCAATATGGCGAGTCCGAAAACTTGTTGGTTGCAGAAGAAGTTTATTGCAGCCGCAATATTCGAATACAGAGTTAAACAACAAGGTAAAGGACAACCATCAAAAATTTACTGTCTTCTTCGAAGACTTCGCCGAACTGATATATCTGGCGCCAAAAGCGCACATGACCACGCTGGCCAATCCGCGATGTCGCTCCCTGGACCAATCCCCACGGTCGCGTTCACACGTGACCTCGCTGGCCAATCCGAGGGTTCGACGACCTGGACCATTCTCTATGGTCGCTACAGTGTAATATAAATGAAATTTTGTTCGTTGAGATTTTGCTTTCTAAATGAAAACCACAGTCCCAAAGCTGTCCGTTTCTCAATGATTGCAACTGCCTCTGACATTCAGAAATATTTATGAATTATTTATTTCATTTCTAATAGTTCAATGGTTTAAATTGCAACTTTAAAAAATAAGAACTCCTAAAGTCACTCTTACATGCTTAAATATATAAAATAAAATAAAAGTAATGAAATAAAATGCAACTTAACTGTATCTCTTTGCTCAGCTGCAGATACCCCATTCAAATGAATGTGATCATAGATTGGGTATTAGTCTAAGGAACAGAGAGCATAACCCCAGTGTAAATACTGAGGATTCTCAACAAGTCCTGCTCTCCCACTGAACTCCAGGAGGATTCTGGCACTGGAGCACAGCCTGGGGATTGCTAGCCAGTGCTTTAGAAACTTTTTAAATCCCCTGGGTGTTCCAAAACTCTCAGCCATTTATGTTGAAAAATACTGGCAGTTTCCTGCTTTTCACAGTGAGGAGAAACATCAAAATCAAAATCAAACCATGTGGGCTGCAAAATTATCGACTTCATTGTCAGTTGTCCAAGATACATGGGGTGGGATGGGTGAGGCTCGCAGAGAGAAGGAACTCTGCTATCAAATATATATTGTTATTGGAATTGAAATGAATTGATAGACACAGCATGGATTTCCGGTCTTTTTTTGATGGCTTGAGCCACTTGTGCTGAAGCAAACTTTCCCATGACATCAAGTAAAGGGGTTCTGCCTGAGCACCAGTAATTATTTCTAGCTGGGCCTCCAAAGTTAGAAACATAATAGGCCATTCGGCCCTTCGAGCCAGCACCACCATTCAATATGATCATGGCTGATCATCCAAAATCATTACCCTGTCCCTGCTTTCTCTCCAGATCCCTTGATTCCGTTAGCCCCATGAGCTATATCTAACTCTCTCTTGAAAACATCCAGTGAATTGGCCTTCACTGCCTTATGTGGCAGAGATTTCCACAGATTCACAACTCTCTGGGTGGAAAAGTTTTTTCTCATCTCAGTCTTCAATGGCCTACCCCATATTCTTACACGGTGACCCCTGGTTCTGGACTCCCTCAACATCGGGAACATTTTTCCTGCATCGAGCCTGTCCAATCACTTAAGAATTTTATATGTTTCTATAAGATCCCCTCTCATCCTTCTAAATTCCAGTGAGTATAAGCCCGGTTGATCCATTCTTTAATCAGATGTCAGTCCCACCATCCCGGGAATTAACCTGGTGAACCTGCGCTGCACTCCCTCAATAGCAAGTTGATGCTTAGCTTTCATAATGGCAATCATAAGGTCATAAGGACATAGGTGACAGGAGCAGACTTAGGCCATTTAGCCCATCAAGTCTACTCTGCCATTCAATCATGGTTGATCTATCTCTCCCTCCTAATCCCATTCTCCTGCATTCTCCCCATGACCCCTGACGCCCTTGGCCTCCCAAACTTTCACCTCCTTCGTCCCTAGTCATGAATCCCATTTTCCTCCCCATGATAATCTCCATCCACAATTACAAGCCTGACATTTTCCACTCCTCCAACCTGATCAGGAATGTGTTCACCATCAGCATCCCATTTGCCACCCTGACCTTCAACCCATACCTAATCAGTATCTCAAATTCACTTCATCAGCCAATCATGAATCACCCTAATTCTATCGTTAAGCTGATCTTCCTCCCTTGCTCCCATCCCTCTGAATGAGGCCTGAAACTAGAACTTTTCCTTGGATTTCCTTTCAATGTAAAAATGTACACCACTTTCAATGTACTCCACCTAGGGGTTCATGTACCAAAACATCCACAGCAGAAGGCCATAGAGTAGAATGTTTTTTGACCTAGATAATTACCATACCTTCCCAGTGCCCATAAAAAGTTTTTATCGCTGTTAAGAACTGTTCATAGTACCCACAGTTGGCAAGTAATCAAAGGAATCATTTGACTTAAAATTTCTGTCTCAAATCATTTCAGAATTTGAGATGGCTTTCCTAAACAAATAGCCCCTCATTGTCCTCCTGTACAGTTCCAACTGGGCCTCTTAGTGGGACCCCCAGGTAGGATCTCCAGTTTCTCATTATTCTTCTTGTAAGCGCATCAAACTCTTCAACATAACTTCAAGTCCCAATCCCTTCTAGTTGTTCTTGAAATAAACATGGTGTGCACTGTACCACTTAGAAAACTTCAGACCTCCACCACCAGTAAGGACAATGGCCGCAGGAGAACACCACCAGGTTTCCCTCCAAGATTTAAATCTTGTGATGCCAAACTCTCGCCATTCCTTCATCATCACAGAATCTAAATCTTGGAACTCCCAACCTAACAACTTTTGCCAAAAGGACTGCAACTCATCACCAGCTTCTCAGGAATAATTAGGAGTTTTTGATGAATGCTGGACTTGTTAGTAATGCGTACACCCTGTAAAACTATTTAAAAACCAGTGAAGTAACACAAAAATGTGACAATATGAACTATTTTCAACATATGGATTTCCACTTCTTCCTTATTTTTTAAAATTTCATATCTTAGAGAGACACTGCCCTCAAAATGGTTTCTTCAACTCTATGTTGGAATATCAGCTTCTGTTTTTTTTAAGCAGCGTATTAGCACAGAATTATATAAGCCAGTACTGTTTACTAAGGGATTTGTATGTCTGGGAAAGTCATCACTGAGTACATCCAAGTACAGGGAACAAACAACATGAGGCACCAGTCTATTAAGCAACACCATAATCTAATCAGAACAGTCTGAACATAGACAGCATTTGTCCAATATCAGAAGTGGACATTGCCGCGCCTCATCAGAGCCATTGACCTAAATAACATATGCACGTGTTATGGAGTTTCCTCTTTACGTAAAGTACCGCAGCTTCATGGATTGATTTCTCAAGGCAAGAATGTTTATTGAAGGGTTTTGTGGTTAGAAGGATTGGCTATATTTTCCTTAACCTGACATCAACAGATCGAGACTTGACATGAGTCCATGGTAGGAAAGTTTACATCATTTAAAGAAAGTCTAATCTATAGGATATGGGCAGCTCCTCTTTATTTATCTTTTGGTTGTGATATCTGTATAGGGAACTATTCAAGCAAATGCAACTGATGGGGCTGTCTGATTAACTCTTTCGTGACTTGTTTCAAAGATGGTGCATTGTTTGAAGGAATTTCAGTAACCTGTTGCTTACTATTGTAAATAGATTTATCTCTCCATCAGCGTGTTCTGCAGTGCATTATCATTTGAGAGTGTCCAGACTGAATGTTAATAATGAATGTTTGAGTGGGTGGTTGGCATGTGGGAATACTAAATCAAAAGACAATAAACTGGTCACCCAAGCCGTGTTGTCCAGGCAGCATTGCTTGGGTGAACAGTTTCCAGACAGCAATGCCTGCAAGGTCTTGTTCTAGTTTACAGAAGCCAAGGGCTAACCCGCGAGAGCTTCATTTAGTGTAGCTGCAAAAGATTTCCAAAAAGGATAAAATTGTATCAATCTCATATGGCATGGAAAAATGTGAGATTAAATCACTTTTTTCTACCATGCCTTTTTCATTCAGCACAGTATGCTAACAATAATAAAATTCAGATCAAAAACGAAATGTTTACTGAAGGTCAAATCAAAACCATACCCAAGCCGTTAAACTACTTGTGTGCAAATATACAAACTAAAATCGGCTGCAATATGTTATGTAGCAAAAGATGCTGCATCATGATTCATGAAAAATGTAATCCATCTATCTTGATTATAGATGGGCTTCCCATGACTTTCACTCTGAAGAAGGGTCTCGACCCGACCCGATCACCCACTAAAAGCAGAGAAAGGAGGATTTTTTGCTCACAGAGGATGATGAATCTTTGAAATCCGCTCCCTCAAATGGGATCATTGAATATATTCAAGCCAGGTATTGACAGATATTTGGCTACTCTGGAGCCAAGATCTATGGGAGAGAGGGGGAATGTGGTGTTGAGGCCATGATCTGACTGAATGGTGGAACAAGCTCAATGGGTCCTGCTCCTGCCCTTGTTTCTAATGTTCTTTTGAGATTATTGCAATGGAACCCATCCTCAGTACTGAAGTATTAGTTGCCCACGATTTGGTGTCAGATAGAGTAAACATTGTAATTTAGACCTTACCCCACCCAGACAAATGTTTTAATATCATTGGATTAATTTTAGCTTATTTGGATTTGAGAGAATGTGTTTGTGTATAATACCTGGACAAGATGTTTACTTTCTTTTATGAAATTTCAAAAAGCATTAGATTAATAGGAATGAATACTTTTTGATTAAACAGATCATGGTTTGGTTTGCTCTGAGAACATATTGTTCTAAGTTCCTGGGTCCTGAGGAACTTTCTACCTCATTTGAGACCTCTGGACCATCTTTAATCGGACTTTACCTTGCACTAAACATTATTCCCCCTATCCTGTACCTATGCACTGTGGACAGCTCGATTGTAATCATGTAGAGTCTTTCCGCGGACTAGTTGGCATGCAACAAAAACCATTCACTGTACCTCAGTACACATGACAATAGACTGTGGTAAACTAAACTAAACTAAACAATTGTCCTGTTTTCTTAACAGAAGTATACATGTATCAACGTATTTAAATGAAACTAGTCAATAGAAGAGAAGTTGATTTTGATTTATAAAGTGGAAAATATATAAATAATTACCGTACAAAGTGCAGCAAGGGCTATGCGTTCGAGGGAAAAATAAAAGCACTCAATTAATGTTCCAACGTTTATGTCCACAGTCACAAGCTCTCATAATAAATATGAAACCAACACACAGATAGTACAGTTGCATCGAATCATACGGACAATCTGGAATGTCAGATTAAGTGTGAATACTAGGTTGTTTTGTAACTTTAATTTGTTGAGGCATTTCTGCATGGTGCCTGGTCTTAGTTAAAAGTTATAAATTACCTCATTCTTCTTTGACACGGAACAACATTAGCATTGGTTTGAGAATGATCATGCAAATCAAAAGCTCACAGTTCACTTATGTGACCCACTTTCCATTGATTATGCCGCTGCAGTCTCTGACTCCCCACCCACCACTCCTATGGTGTAAAACGTGGCTGGAAGTCGCAAGCTGCTGATTCTGTGTTGCTTCTGTTGCTTACAGCTATAAAACATGCAATCACCAGGATGTATTAGTTGCTGGAGGCCCCTCTCCCTAACCCCCGACTAATATCATTTTCTGCACTGTGAGTGAACAGGAATCATTGCTGCTCACATTCAGAGTAATTTTAACGATCATGTATAAATTGTCTATCGTCAAGTCCCTGTTGTTGTACTAATCTACTTCTCTTAGAATCATTGCTTAGGAAAGATTTTATATTTTGTTACAGTCCTTTTGCTCATGGCTGAACCTTGATTCCATGATGGCCAAATTGTTCTGAAGCCTTTTCTGTCCTTGCTGCAGTTTAAACCACCTTACTGGGCCAAAGGGGGTCTAGGGATGAATTAAAATAAGTAGAAACTGATCCACAAGCAATTCAACAGCATCAGTTGGATCCTGTATAATTGAAGTTTAAACTTCCTCTTATTTTTATCCCCAAATCTTTGCTACTTTTCCAATCTATTGGCAGAGGTGATGATACATTAAATTTCATACTTTGGATATTTTAAAACCATGAAAAACATCGTAAGGTGTTCTTCCTATTCTTTACTGAGTGGAATTACGTTGCGAATCGAGATTTGGACTCAGCAATCCAATTGCCCTTTAATTGATGGTAACTTATCTAGGATTCTTGCTATTGGTAATTTGTTAGGAAAGGATATATGTAGTGTAGTGTTAGAAAGATATTTTAAAACACAATAGAAAACAAAAGTTGTAATTGTGGTATTTTTGTTTTGCTGTTCAACATTTGTAAATGTGATTTCTATTTGAAGCAGGTGCTAATGATATGATAAATGTGTCTTAATATTTGTCCTATTGTGGATGCCATCAAAAATGCATGTCTTTGCCTATTTGGTTAGTGTATTGGTTGTTATCACAGTGCCTATGAGGGTGAGGAAATGATGTGAACACTAATAATGATGCAGTCCTTACCTTACACTTGCTTCAGGGCCGGATTAACATAGTAGCAAAAGTAGCATTTGCTACGGGCCCCGCACTTTCGAGGCCCTGCCCTAAATGCTTGGAATCAGCAGGGGCGCCATGTTGCGCGCGCCGCACCACAAATGTCGCGGTTTGAACGTATTGGTGGGGCTGTGCGGACCAATGGGCAGCCGGCACGTCACCGCCCCGCTCCGCTGGTGGCGGCCGCCCGGGCCGGGGAGGCGGGTTGCTGCGCGGCCTCCGTTGGGGGCTCCCGGAGGTCGCAACAAGGTGTGGTGGTGGTCAGCGGGGTCTTGAAATCCTGGGTTTGGATGTGCGGGTTTGGGCTGACTAAGTGTGGAGTTTGGCAGAAATGCCGCGGGGAAAAGCTCAGCGGGTCAGAAAGAGAAACAGAGTTGATGTTTTGAGTTGGCGACCTGTCATCATCCCCAAATCGCTTTAAATCCGACGATGGAGCATTGTGACTCCTTGTGTAAAGGTCGGAAGGTGGTTTCTAAAGTACAAGTGGGGATCTCTGCAGAGTATGGGCAGAGAATACAGCACGCCCTTGCATTGGTTGGCGATTGCAGTGAGGGCGAGTGCGGCCAGCGCCTGCTCCGTGTGTGTGGTGGCGCTGGAGACATCAGGGGAAGCTTTCTCGGTGTTGGTGGCGCCGGCTGCACACCATGTTCCCATTGGGGCAGCTCGGCCCCCTGGTGGCCGGCGCCTCCCTCTCTTGCGAGCCGGGCTCACCCGTGTCAACCCCGGGCTCCACCGGCATCGTGTGCAGGTTTGCCGGGGATGCTGCCTTTGTCTGTGGGTTCTGGGGAGGGGAAAGGAATCGGGGGGCCAGGCGGCTTCCCGTCCACCCAACCAACCAACCAAACATGCCCAGGACAGCAGAGTCTGGCTCGGTTTGCCGGCTGCCACGGGGGAATTGAGCCGGACTGTCAATGGGGAACCTGCGATTGGTGTCGGGGAATGGCTCGGTTTATAACTGTTTTTTTGTGGATTGGACGAGTTCCCGCGGGTTTGGGCAGTCTGAGTGGATTGTGGCCCGCTGCGGGACTTGGAGGCACTGATTTAATGTTGCTCCCTCAGAGGGAGCGGCATTGAGTCGGTGCTTCCGGGTCACGCAGCGGGTTGCAGTGCACGTGGATTGCTTGAACCTGCGGAAATTTGTTCAATCCACGGGGAGCAGTCAGGGACTGGGTCATTCTTTGACGCTGGTCGCGGGTTCCCCATTGACAGTCCGGTTGGGTTCCTTGCGGCAGCCGGTGGACCGAGCCAGACTCTGCTGTCCTGGAGGGCATGTTTGGTTGGTTGGTTGGGAGGGCGGGAAGTCGCCGAGTTTTTTTATTCCTTTCCCCTCCCCAGTGCTTGCAGGCTGTCACTTCCGTCACTCGGGCGGGTGCCATTGTGACGCCAACGCTGAACACAGGAAAGCTAAGTGGAAAAGTGAATTTTTAAACTTTAAAAAGAGATTTTGAAAGATTGAAAAGTGATTTAAAAAAAATATATAACATTTATTGAAAGCCCAGGACAGTGGTGAGTAAGGTGGGCCTAAAATTGTTGCGCTATCGTGTACTGTTTTGGCTGTGTCAAGCCCCAAATAATATACAATTAATAAAACACACAAACAAACAGAGAGTTTTAGTAATATCGTACAAGATATTGTTCAATTGTAGTTAACCATCAGCATGGCGATAGGATTTTTGGACTGTATAATTCAGTAGATTCATGGAATAGTGGTCATCTTTGTCCTGTTTCTTATTATTAAATAACCTGCCAAATGATTTCTATGATAGCATACGCTTGCCAAATAATTACATGCGCAAAAAGTTGGCACGCAATAATGTACTTCTGCATTGTCAAGGTGCTGAGAAATGAGAAGGTAACAACTTCAGAATAAGTAAGGATTTTTGCTTTTTCAGAGTCCCTGGGAAATTAAAATGTGTCTTTAGGATTTTTTTCTTGTGTCAATCACTGTAACCAAAGATCTTTCCAGTGACAGGCACGTTGCAAAGCTCATCGTCAGGGTCATAGAGTTATGTCCAAGTTGCCAGTCCCATTTGGTCCATATCGCTCTAAACCTTTCCTATCCACATACCTGCTTAAATGATCCGGCCTCACCAAGATCCTCAGTCAGACCTGTGGATGCTTGGAATACCCTGCTGGAGGTGGTGGTGGAGGGAGATATGATAGTGGCATTAAGAGGCTTTTAGGGAGGCACATGGATATGCAGGGAATGGAGTTATATGAATCAAAGGGTCATAGAGTCATACAGCGTGGAAACAGGCCCTTCAGCCCAACCTGCCCACACCGACATGTTGGCCCATATCCCTCTGAACCTGTCCTATCCATGTATCTGTCTAATTGTTTCTTAAACGTTGCAATAGCACCTGCCTCAACTACCTCCTCTATCACATGCAGACAGAAGAGATTAGTTTAACTTGGCATAATTTTGGTACGAACACTGTGGGCCAAAGGGCTTGTTCCTGTGCTGTACTGTTCTACGTTATGTATGGAGACCAACTCTGAAAAGTGGGAAGATCAAATAATGTGACATGGTCTGCCTCTCACTGTAGTCACATGTCTTGGGCATTAGAGCATAGACTCATTTTACTTCCTTATTTTATTATTGCACAATTTGCTCTTGATTCACTATTGATACAAAGAGACCTTCTAGGTGGTCCATATATCCCCTCCCATGGCTGGTAATTTGTTTAGCTACCTTGATGTCCAGGTTGACTCCAATTATATGCGTCATGCCTGACACATGTCTGCATGGGTGACATTGGTTACCCATGTTGTCATGAGGAAGCTCCTGCTTAGATGGTGCCCAACATCCATTGTTTGATTCTAACAGGTTAGAAAATCTGGATTGAATGCGTTCCTCATCATGCTGTTTGATGCCCCAGTTTATAAAATTAGATAATCGAAGGAACGATTCACAATTTCCAACTTTGATAAAAAAAGAACGACATGGAAGAATTTATATTTTAATTAATTCGAAATATATGAACCGTGTGGTATATGCGCTATATTATACACCATCTTGAGAGGTGTGATACGCTATTGCAGTGTGACTACAGGACCTTTGCACGTAGTTGTTAAAGTAGAAAATACAATTCAGGATATGTGCCAGCATCCTCTCCTTTTTGCAATGCTGACTTGCATCTGACAGTTTTTGTGAGTGGAATAACGGCAGCTCAGAGGGAGGTTTAACTATTAACTTCCCCGCTGAATAAAAATAATCTCCATAATGTAAACAGCAGTCTCAGGATATCACTTTAAGGGAATGTCATTTCCAGTAAATGCACATTTGAGGGTTCCTGCAAAAGAATCAGTTCGTCTTAGATTATTATTTTTATATGATCAGCATTTTTATATTGTATGAAAGACACATCAAAGGCAACCATTCTTTTTGTAAACACAAGGAACTACAGAAGCTGGAATCTTGAGCAAAACACAGAATGCTGAAGGAACAAGCAGCATCTGCGAATGGGATGGATAAGTGATGTTTTGGGTCTGGACTCTTCTTCACTGATTGTAATTGGGGAGGGGGGGGGGACAAAGTCTGGTAAGTGATGGATGGATACAGGTGAGGAAGCTGTAGGCAGTTAGGTGGAGTAAGTGAGAAATGTTAGACATGTAAAGGAGACAGAAGGTTGTCAGATAAGGAGACATGTAAAACTAGAGGAAGGAATATAAGGTAGTAGACAAGGGGGCCAGGACAGTGGGAGAAATGGGTGCACACTGGGAGGGCGCAGGAAGGAGAGATGGGAAATGGGTTGTTAATTAAAATGTGAGAATGTCAAGCAAATGTCAAGCAAAATATGAGGCGCTGTTCCTCCAGTTTGTGTGTGGCCTCACTCTGACAATGGGCAGAAATGTCGGTATGGAACAGGACAGAAATATTGGAATGGGAAAGGAAGTTAAAATGGTTTGCAAACAGAGATGCTGCAGATCTTGGTAGACAGAGCACAATTGTTCGGAAAAACCTTCGCCAAGCCTATGCTTGGTCACGCCACTGCAAAGGAGGCCACATTGGGAACACCGGAAGCAGTGGGCATTTTGTAGGATCATTGAGATTACTATGGGGTTATTCACCATTATTTAAAAGCCAATTAAAGCACAGCTCTTGTATTAATTCAGATTGTTTTATATCACCACAGTGAAGAATCAGGAGAGTAAATGTAGATTTAGGCATCAAGTTAGATCATAAATAAATTGATCAGTTCTGAGGGGTTGTCCTGAAGTAAATTTTCACTTCAGCAATAGATAGCCTGCCTGGCACAAAGTTTTATCATTTTCAAGAGTCATGATTTTAAAAAAACACCCAAGGATTGAGCCTCCAGACCCATAAGTGTTGAAGAGGGTTTGTGCACTTGATTCTATAGATCATTCAGCACAATGATCAGAGTTCAGGTGATTTAATTAAAGGGGCCAAAGGCACATTTCTTCAGTACATTGCAGTGTGACATATGTATTGCAGCTATATCAATTCAACAGCGATGACTAACAAACTCAACAATAGAAATAGACCATTGAATGCTTCTATCAAATTCCAGAATCATTTGCTTAGTTAGTTTGGTTTGGATATGGCAATTTAAGGTCTTATTCTGGAATCTCAGGTACATTTCACTGTTTCTGATGATATTTTGTGAACTCTTAAGGTACCTTGAATGTTGGAATTGATGGTGCGATTGTTGGAATTTTCAGAATCCCACACATGCAAGGCTATCTGCCATCTTCCACAGATGTTAAAGATATTTTGGTATTTTTAAGCATTCCTAAGGTGCTTGAAAGAAACCAAATATATCTGCTAGAGAGAGAAATGAGGAATTTGTCAGATATGATCAAATTTTATTGGATGTATATTTTATTTTTTCTTGAACCATAACCTCCTCCAGTTCTCATTTTAGCTCAGGGTTTCAGACAGCAAACCTTTAAGCTATTAACCACCAGTCTCGCCAGAAAATATGATAAGTAGATTGTAGCATGACCTAAATCTACATTTACGTTGTGTCTGTGATGGACCAACCAGTTAGTATCATGGCTTAAAAGTCAGCATGCAGCACATGTAGAATGACATTCATTTCTGGGCTCAAAATATAAGACGGATTGTCCATGTACAGTATCCTTCAGCCATCAGCACCAACAAATTACCTGTTCATTTTTTACTTATTCTTCAGTTAGAATTACCTGTATTTACTTGCATTAAAACCTACGCTAACTTCAAAAAGTGTTTAATTTGTTTTGAAATGATTTGGGGTGACTTATGCACTTGAATGATCTCGGACCCGAAGGTTATGGGCCAAGTGCTGGAAAGTGGAATGTATATGGATGGGCGCCCACTGGTTGGCATAGACTTGGTAGGCCGAATGGCCTTTTTCTATGCTGTATGACTCTATGAATTTCTGTAATTCTAAGGCCATGGAAGATATTATATAAATGATATTTTGTTTTATCTTTGTACATTAAAGTTAGAAGCATTACTTTTTACCATGACTGAAACTAATCTCACTTGTGGTTTTGGAACTGTGTTCTTCTTGTACTGTGACTCTCACTGGACAATTCCCTAGATATCATAGAAAGTGTCAAACATAAGGAATCAGTTAAATTCTGCATATTGTTCATGTAGCAGTTTGTTCTGATGGGTTGATTCAGTAGCAAGAGTCTGTTTTTCTTCTGGAGATTCAGTGGGTAAGGTTGCGGTGAAGTGGACTGGCAGGTGGCATCGAAGCAGAATGATATCCACTATTTAAGGCAAGACATCATCTTTCCACTATCTGGTTTGACGAAAACTCTCACATTCTACTCTGAACGTGACCAGAACTTTAACGGTAACATTCTTTTGCTGGACCTCCTCATCTCTCACATGGGTCAGAAGACAGAATGACTCCAGAGGTAACAGCCCATCCCCTCCCATATCCCCCCACTGTGTCCCTTACCCTTCTTCTTTATCGGGTCCACATCACAAGATTAGAAATTATATTAGGATTATCAGAACATACTACAAACTTTACAACAAGTCAGGTACATTTTCTTGATTACAGTTTAATAACTGCGAAAAAATTAATACTTAAATTTTGGAAAAAACCAATAACCCCCACAATTAAAATGTGGACTACGGAAATGACAGAGACCCTGCATTTGGAAAAAATAAGATTTGCCTTAATTGACAAACCTGATTTATTTTTTTAAAATATGGTCTCCATTTATTGAATTTTTAGAAAAGTAAATGGGTTTGACACAGGACTAAAATAAAAATTTAAAATTAAAAGTTGAAACTTGAGTTTAGGGCTGGATGTACAACTGTGGTTATTGTCTCCCGGATCTACCCCCTTTAATTTTTATAGTTATACCTTTTTTTTTAATTTTAATTATTCTCTCTTCCCAATAGTATAGTTTTTTTTTCTTTCTTCTTTATGTTTTATTTTCTCTCTTTAAAAATTAAAAAATTGAAGCTATGTAAGAACTTTGTAACAAATTTGTCTTTTATTTCTATCTGTACATATGCTTTTCAAAAATAAAATTTAAAAATTTAAAAAAGAAATTTTTCGGCCAGAGCTGAACACACTTCTCAGCATCCGCATACAATGGCGTCTTGCGCTTCTTGTGCGTAGTGGTGGAAAGATTGGTGGAAACAAGGCCGCAACGTGAATGCTCTTTCCTTGACCCCTCCCTCATCCTCATGTTTCAAGAGTGACTAACAATTGGTGAGCCATGAGAAAACAATATTTATCAACATCTTAGACACTTAGAGGTCAAGGACCATTTTCCGTCATCTTCTATATATTATCTTGGCTTCAAAAGTCCAGCAATTTACACTATTTTTATCAAATTATTTTGTTGCGAATATGGCTTTGAAATTTTACTGCATAACAATGACATGTATTGACTTTCAATTCAAACTTGGACGGTGCAGCAGTGCTGCAGGTAGAGCTGCTGCCTCACACTGCTAGAGCTCTCGGTACAATCCGGGCCTCGGGTGCTGTCTGTGTGGAGTTTACACATTCTCCCCGTGACCATGTGGGTTTCCTACGGGTGCTCCGGTTTCCTTCCACATTCCAAAGGCATGTGGATTTGTACACCAATTGAACTGTAAATTGCCCTCTGTGTGTAAGGAGTGAATACGAAAGTGGGATGACATAGAACTAGTGTTACCGGGTGATCAATGGTCGGTGTGGATATGGTGGGCCTAAGGGCTATTTGATTGATTGATTGAAAGATACAGAAATCAGACAAACACTGTACTTTTAGCTATATCAACTTAGTTCATTAGGAAAGTTTAAATAAAGGCAAAGAAGGAACCTTGGTAAGGATTATACCCCTTACTCAAAATCAATGAATGTGACCTACAGTTAATCCACTTTCTTTTTTGCTGATTCATAAAGATTGTCATGCGTTAGAATGTCTATAATTATGGATATTTACAGTGGCTTCTCTGAAAGACATTCTACATTTGGCTTGCAGCGCATGTAAATCTAATGAGGTTTAAGTATAATTTCTCTCATCTATTAGTCTCCTAATCCAAGGGCCTGTTCAGCATCCTTAAATCAGCAAATCTCCCTTTGGTTTCAATAGGATATAACATTGTCAAGCAGGTGCAACCTAATTAGAATTAAGCCTCAGGCTTGTCATAAAGTCTGGTGTGCTGCAATATTTACAGTTCTCTTGAAGGACAAGTGAGACCATTTTGGAAAGTTGTTGTGGAACAAACTATTTTTGTTTTTAAAGGAAGGCCAAGTTAGAAAAGCAGTTGCTCTAACATGCTGCGCATCCTGACATTGCAAATTCCAATTCCAATTCTCCTCTCAAATTATGTGCAAGGGATTTACGTTTAAATTAAACTAAATATAGTCCAACTTCATAAATTGGCCGAAGATAGACACAAAATGCTGGAGTAACTCTGTGGGATTCGGCTCATCAGAACAATGCTTGCCATTAAAAGTAAGCATAAAAAGTTGCTGAACGCAGGTATTCACAGTCATAAGGTTCTTTAAAAAAAAATCTTGTTTTCACCTTCATTCCCTTCAGTTGCTTAATTTAGCATATTGCCCTGCAAATACTTCATTATTGTGGTTGGCTTTCAAGCCACACTGAAGAGGTGAGCTTGGGTGGAGATTTGAAACGCTTTACAAAATTGGCACAAGGAAAATAAGTTTTGACATGATGAAGAATAACTAAGCCTATGTACCTCATCTAAATCTATAACTCAAACAGTGCATGGAGTTGTCAGAAGAAACTGTCTTCACTGCTTCAAAAACATAATTTGCACAGCATTGTACCATCTATGATCTGTGAACAGAGTCTGGTTCATGCAGCTCTCTTTCTGTTACCACTACATGTGGACAGTTTAGTAAACTTCTCCAAGCCACCCCAGGAAACATCCACCCCAGTAGATACGCAGCACATCGCATAATGTTTAAATGAACAACACACAATTGGATTGGTTACACTGGCCAGCTGAACAGTACATGCAGCTTACATATTATGAATCAATTGTCGACATTATAATGTCTTTGCTTGAAACCCATGATTTCCAGGAGGAGAGACAACTTATATTGAAATGGTGTTGACCACAGTGACATTATTATGCCTACGACTGTTCATTATCTTTGTGTGGAGGGGGTGGATGGGATAACATAGAACTGGTGTGAACAGGTCGGCATGGACTCAGTGGGCAAAAGAGCCTGTCTCCAAGCTGCATCAATCAATCAATTTAGACACATTTAGGGGAATAAAAGACAAATAGTTGTGTTATGCTAGGCATTGGGCATTGCCCAATATAATTGCATGCTATGCTCAGGAGAAATTTCTGTGACAGTGAAGAATGTACATAACTTCACCTTGATCCTGATACCACATGCTACTTCCATTTTTGCAGCAATATACAAGTGATATTCCACTTGGGTAGCTTAGCAACCCAACGGTATGAACATTGAATTCTCCAATTGTAGGTAACTACAAAACCCTCCCCCTCTCCCTTCTTTCCCCAAATCTGCCCCTCCCCCATTTTCCCCTTCTCCTCTCCCCTAAGCCCAACATGGACTCACACCTATTTCTCCTTTCTCTCGTCCCCTTCCAGCTACATTCCTACCTCTACCGTCACAAGTTGCACCTCTTCAATCCGTTTGCCTCATGACATCTGTCTTTGCATCTCTGGCCTTTGTCCAACCATCTGCCTATCCACCACCCCCCCCCCCCCCCCCCCCCCCCCCCCCGCCCGCCTCACCCGTATCAACCTATTACCTGCCAGGTTTTGCTCTGCCCCTCCTCTCTTCCAGCTATTTTTCCCTCCACCTCACAAATCAGTCTGAAAAAGGCTCCCGACCCGAAACATTGCCTATCCATATTCTAGAGATATTGCGTGACCCCCTGAGTTACTCCTGCACTTTGTGTTTTTTTCTTGTAAACCAGCATCTGCAGTTTGATGTATCTACAAGGGATGGGCTTGTCTGCATTGGCTTGATTAGTATCCAACCTCCCATTAGAGGGGATCTATACTTTTACTGGTGAGTTGCTCTATACCCCTTGCTTTAAAGCACTGAGCAGCAAATCCTCCAATTCTGAAGCAATAATAAGGAACAATGTTGTTATTGTGCAAGTGGTTGTGATCTCGTTGACCAACTTTCAACCTAAATCACAATTGGTCCTCAAATAGTAAGCTTGCTTTCTTTCTAAAAGAAAGTAGATCTTTCTAAAAATTGCAGCTGCACTGGACATTGGCTTAAAGGTTTCATCATGAGTCCTCCTTCCATTCACTGCCTCACCCATTTAAACTTACTTTCACTACTGGTAAACAAATGTCATAATAAACATAAAAACATGCTGGGAAATTGTATTTGTGTCAAATGCGCTAGATGTGCAACATTATAAAGTATGCTGCTGGCACTCTGTTTCTGAGTTTTGGTTCTATTGATTTCAACAGGAATACATAACTGCATCACATGTTTATCACAATGCCCTGCGCTTTAGAAAACTCTTACAACTCTGTTCGGAGGTTTATCCCTGAGGGCACCAGAGAGCCCAAGGCTTTGGTGATGAAAATTAATGAATCAGGGGCCACAGTTTAAGAATAAGGGGTAGGCCATTTAGAACGGAGATGAGAAAAAACTTTTTCACTCAGAGAGTTGTAAATCCATGGAATTCTCTGCCTCAGAAGGCAGTGGAGGCCAATTCTCTGGATGCTTTCAAGAGAGAGTTAGATAGAGCTCTTAATGATAGGAGAGTCAGGGGGTATGGGGAGAGGGCAGGAACGGGGTATTGATTGTGGATGATCAGCCATGATCACATTGAATGATGGTGCTGGCTCGAAGGGCCGAATGGCCGACTCATGCACCTATTTTCTATTGTCTATAATGGCTGGATGGATTTCGTGCTCACAGCTATTTCTCCTTTCCCAGATTACAATCATGCAGATATGATCCAGCAGGAAGCTTTGCCTATTCCTGCACCTCGTCTATATTCCCCACAGGCTGTAAGTGTTTAAATCAGTAGCAACTGAGATTTGCTCCCTCCTTCAACTATGCTTGGGGTATGACTCCAGCACTGGGATATACAGTCACTGTTTGTCAGGACCATAAAATCCGGGGTTACATGTTTGACTTTGAATTGCTGCTGTTTTATATTTCTCAGATCCAATTATTTTATTAAATTCCAGTACCTTCATCACAGTGAGGTAACCTGATTATAGTTACACCATTACATCATCTTCCATATTGCCATGACAACAAGACCTTCTGAGACAAACGATAGGATGGTGAACAATGCTTTCTCCTGGCCCCCCTGCAATGAGAACACATATTTCATCTTAACCGTGCTTGATAGCTGTAGCTTATACAATGTCACCTGAACTGCAAAGTAATTTTTTCACAGGTTTAGTTTTGGTAAGTCAGACTCAGTACATGAGGATACAAGGCCCAGTATTTCAGATTGAGAGGAGTGTGATAGTCGTCATAAAAAACCCTGCAACATTTTAACATTCTAGGTCCTCTACGAGTGGTGTTGATGAAACCCTTATTCCTACATTCCACAAACATATATTCAAAATATTCTATTTGGGGGATCAGAACAGTGTAGAGAAAACTGCAGACAGGCTTCCATTGTTTTCATTTGTATTTTAACCAGTTCTTTTGTACCTGTTTTTGAATGAAGATATTTTCATGGCTCTTTTAGGAATCTGACCAAGTGTTTCAAGATCAAAAAAGTATTTATGAAGAATCGCCTGTAAAGAGCATTTATCCATTGCAGACTTCCACAGACTGTAATGTGTCAATGACTACAAAATCTGTTTGGAACTCTGGTTAGCCCAGATACTGAGGATATCTCCCCTCCTCTTCTTCACATTAGTGCCATTGGATCTTTTAAATGCATCTGAGTACATCAGAGAAAACATAGCTCCTCATTTCAGAAGTATTGTACATGTGCATTGTCTAAAATTTTGCATTAATTTCCCTGAAGTTCCATTCAATGTAGCTTAATGGTGGCATATTTGTTAATAAGTCAGAAACACTTAAATCAGGGATGTAATGCTGAGGGTTTATAAGGTACTGGCCAGACCACATTTGGAGTAACGTGAGCAGTCTTGGGCCTCATATCTGAGGAAGGATGTTCTGGTGTTGGAGAGAGTCCAGAGGAGGTTAACAAGAATGATCCAAGGAATGATTGGGTTAACGTATGATGAGCGTTTGTTGGCACTGGACTTGTACTCGCTGGAGTTTAGAAGAATGAGGGGGGACCCCATTGAAACTTACCAAATAGTGAAAGGCTTGGATAGAGTGATGTGAAGAGGATGTTTCCACTAGTGGGAGAGTCTAAGACCAGAGGTCATAGCCCCAGAATAAAAGGACATACCTTTGGAAAGGAGAAGTGGAGGAGTTTCTTTAGTCAAAGGGCGGTGAATCTGTGGAATTTATTGCCACAGACATCTGTGGAGGCCAAATCTATGGATATTTTTAAGGTGGAGATTGACAGATTCTTGATCAGTAAGGGTGCCAGGGGTTATGGGGAGAAGGCAGGAGAATGGTGTTGAGAGGGAAACATAGATCAGCCATGAATGAATGCCAGAGTAGACTTGAAGGGGAGAATGGCCTAATTCTATTCCTGTAACTTATGAACATTTGGACAGGTACAGGGATAGGAAAGGTTTAGAGGGATATGCATAAGACGCAAGCAGATGAGACTAGTGTAGATGGGACATCTTAGTCAGTAAGGGGAGTCGGCCACAAGCCCTATTTGAATTGAATTGAATAAATTTTATTAGCCAAATATGTATACATACAAGGAATTTGCCTTGGTGCTTTGCTCGCAAGTAACAACACGATATACAGTAGACAATTAAAAATAAAACATTATAATTTAAACAAGTGAAGAATAAAATAAATTACCAGAGCAAAAGGAGGCTACAGACTTTTGGCTGTTGAGTAGAGTTACTGCTCGTGGAAACAAGCTGTTTTTATGTCTGGCTGTGGCGGCTTTGATAGTCTGGAGTCGCCTTCCAGAGGGAAGTGCTTCAAAGAGTTTGTGGCCAGGGTGAAAGGGGTCGGAGATGATCTTACCCACTCGCTTCTTGGTAGTGAACAGTTCGTCGATGATGGGGAAGGTTGCAGCCAACACCCTTCTCGGCTGATCGAACGATGCGCTGCAGCCTTATTATGTCATGCTTGGTGGCTGAGCCAAACCAGACCATAATGGAGAACGTGAGGACAGACTCTATGATGGCAGCATAAAACTGGACAATCATTGCCTGTGGCAGCTTGTGTTTTCTCAGCTGCCACAGGAAGTACATCCTTTGTTGGGCCTTTTTGGCTGTGGAGTCAATGGTGGCCTCCCATTTAAGGTCCCTGGGGATGATAGTTCCAATGAACTTTCTGTGCTGTATGACTATGATTTCATGACTCTATATGGGGTTTAGTCTTATTTGAATACGTAAATGCATGAGCAAACCTTCTACTTCATTGCATTGACTAAAGGAGATGTCATCTTTTAAATAAGATGCAAAGTCTTACTGAATGATTCTGCAATGCTATTCAAAGAATAGCAGGAGAGGTGTTTATCATGACTCTGTCCGATAGGTATCCCTGAACCAATATCATTAAATCAGATTGAACAGCTGCTTATCGTATTGCTGCCTGTGGAACTTCCTATGCATTGACTGCCAGTGTCATTTCCTTGAAATACAAAACTGACTCCACTTTGAAAGCATTTCACAGGCTATAGGTCACCTTCAGATATCTGGTGATTGTGAAGGTCAATATAAATCCAAATTTGCATCTCAGAATTGGAGCCTCATGTGCAAGAAAGAAGGCTTGGGTGAAGTGCAACCTTCACACTTGTGAGCACCTGACAAGGAAAATTGTTTTCTGGCAGTCCAAAAATTGAAAATCTCCAACGCTGCTTGAATTATTATTTTATGTGCGGTTGATGAGTAAATTCAATAAGTTACTTTGAGAATTACGCAAAGCCAAATCGAAGCAATTTTAGATTGATACCTATAGCTTTAATCATGAATTTATGGAAGTGTAGAGTAAAAACTTATTAATATATCACCTCAGATATCTGCATTATTTCTAGAAGTATTATGTTGTAACTGTCTTCTAAAATTGTACCTTTTTGGTACATTTCAAAAAGCTTTTTATAACTATTGCCATTTATTGAGTCAAAGAGTCATACAGCGTGGAAACAGGCCCTTCGACCCAACTTGTCCACACTGAACAACATGCCCTATCTACACGAGTCCTACCTGCCTGCATTTGGCCCATATCCCTCCAAACCTGTCCTATCCATGTACCTGTCTAATTGTTTCTTAAACAGTGCAATAGTTCCCGCCTCAACTCAGTCTGAAGAAGGGTCTCGACCCGAAAGGTCACCCATTCCTTCTCTCCTGAGATGCTGCCTGACCTGCTGAGTTACTCCAGCACTTTGTGAATAAATCCCTCCTCAGGTAGCTCCTTCCATACATCTACCAACATTTGAGTGGAAACTTTACCCTTCAGATTTAAAAAAAACCTGTTTCTTGTAATTTTCAGCCTGATATAGAGTCTTTGCGCAGCATCATTAAAGGAATATTAGAGGATTCAAAGTTACTTCAGCAACTACTTTAGTAATTCTCATCTACACATCCACCTCTTATTTCCATTTGTGGTATCTTCAGAGTCAATGCTTTGTTTAAAAAATCCAGACCCGTAAGGAGCAATCTTCCCCTCTTCATTTCAGCTGGGAACAATACGTACAATGCAACTTGTGGGTTCCAAGAGATGAACAAAGTGTGAAATTCCTCTAAAGCCTCATGTAACTAAGCAAGTAACCATGGACCAGAAATGTTGGCATTAACCAAGATACACCATGATTCCATAACTCCTCAATAATCCCTCACAATTTGCAGTCTTATAAGCATGCTGTCCTAGAAATCCTTTGGTTCCACACCTTTTATAAAGATACAAAATCAGCACCTAAGTGCCAATAATCGCAGGATGATTGTTTTGATGTTTTGTGGGCTTTGTGCAGTGTAGCTAGGGTTTGAAGCAAGATTTTTATCCTTTGCAGATAAAATAGGGGCTTAATGGTCTCTGGCAGATACTTTTTGTAAAATTTGCTTGTGTCCCTTTGCTGCGTGAGCTGCCCAACCTCAATGTCTTCTCCTTCATGTACTGCCAAACAAAAACATATTTGACATAGTAATTTTACTGTGAGGGTTATAATAGACGAGACCAAGTGGACCCGTTGGTTCCAAACCTCTCCTGCATTGGTGCAGCATCCCCTCATCCCTCCCCATCCCCTTCACCCCTCCCTCCCCTCTCCCCCACACCCATTCCCCCATTCCCTTCATCCCTTCCCCATCCCTCCCCTCCCCCTGACCCCCTCCCCATCCCCTCCCCCATCACCCCTCCCCATCCCCTCCCCTATCCCCACCATTCCCCCTCCCTCCCTCCCTCCCCTCCCTACCCCTCTCTCCCCATCTTCCCCCTCCACCCCTCCCTCTCCCCTTGGCCCGTGGAGCCATTGCCGGGCGGGGAGTGCCCCCGTGGCCGAGTGCGGGCAAGGGGGGACAGGGAAAAGGCACTGACCTCGGCCCCGTTTCTCCTGCGGGCCTCTCCTTCGTGGAGCCAAAGCGTCTCCTGCAGCTCGGCTGCAATCTGCGGTGGGGAACGGTGGCGACGGCATGGTCCGGTTGCCGGGTGGGGAGCGTCTCCCGGGGCCTTGGGTGGGCGAGAGTGGATAGGGAGTAGGCACTGACCTCGGCCCCATTTCTCCTGCTGCGATCGGTGGGGAGCAGCAGGGACGGCCATCTTGTTGGGCCCTCTACCGCCGCCTCTGCGGTGCGCTGCACCACTGGAGGAAGGTCAGGCGCGGGGCACGCCGGGACGGGGGGCCAGTCCTCCCGCTGGTCCTCTGTGGGGGGGGGGGGGAGGGCGCAATTATTAAAGTTTTTTTAGATAAATTGTTTTTAAAAAGTAACAAAAGTGGGTTTATTCACACCACAGGGGAATGGTAAGTAGGGTGGGCCTAAAATTGTTGCGCTGTCCTGTACCGTTTTGGCTGTGTAGAGGCCATGGTACATACATAAACATATAAACATATACACACAAACAAACTGAGAGTTTTAGAGACAGACAGACAGACAGACAGACAGACAGACAGACAGACAGACAGACAGACAGACAGACAGACAGACAGACAGACAGACAGACAGACAGACAGACAGACAGACAGACAGACAGACAGACAGACAGACAGACAGACAGACATATATCATGGTAGAAAATCGTATCACTTTAGTGGAGGGAGTGGCAGATAATTTAAATACCACATGAGTATCAGGAGTGGAAGCACAAATTCTCCAAACTATTTACAGATACAGTAAAATAAAGGTGAAAAGTAATTTGTCAAAGTTTTTTCAATTAAGAGAGTTGAGTGGTTGCTCCATTCAGCATATCTAGAATTTAAAAAACAACACACAAAGCACTGAAGGTAGGTCTTTATGGGCCAATATGCACTTGATGCCATCAGAGAAAATGTATGTAGACCACCCTCCCCACCCACCGGCATCCATTTCTCCATAATTCTCATTACAGTAACCTCATAGGGGAAAAGCAGAAGTTTGTGCACAGAGCTATTCAAGAACAAAATGGAAGTAAAAGATTAGCATTGATTCCTTCTGAGACGTTTTGGGAGAACAAATTAATAGGCTGTATTAAATCAACATGTGTTTGGCTATAAACTCGCAAGCCTTAACCTCGCTGCAGATACAAGGGAAGAAGTTAGAGACCAAGGCCAAAGACAAGCTTCCCGATGCAAGCTGTTAATGGTTGATGCACCGGTTGGCACGTGACTAAAGACTACCCTTTGGCTAAGCTCACTTGGCTGCCATCCCTGAAAGATCACTTTCAATTTGGGGCATTCTGACCTCGTACTAAATGTGATCATGCTTGGGTTGCAACATAAAGTGCTTAAATGTTAATCTACCCAGTACACAGATAGTTCTGTTGAAAACATCTTTCTAAGAAACAAAATCACCATATTAGATCACTAATGACTGGAACAGTGGGACTTCCAAGTTGGTAAGCTTGTCATGAATCGTGCATGTTTCTGCATCAAGATTCCTGTTAAGAATTGTTAAATGACAAATTAAATAATATAAACACTTAAAAATAATTTTAACCTTTGGGGAAATTAGTGATTCCTTGTACCACATTTACACTGAAACTGTACAGTAATCTGACCTTGGAAATCAAATAGATGTCGGATAACTGAGTCGTGTTGACCTGTTTGAACTACTGGACCTCAACATGGAAATTTCAAAAGTTGAATGTTCTTTGTATTAAGTGAAACTTGATTTATTTTCTTGAAAATTAGTGAACAATTAGGAGAATTGAGTTCAGGAGATAGTGACATCTGTTTGTGGCATTCAAATGAGAAACTGTTTCTCAAAGTGCTTCTGAATTGATCCTGATGTCCACAAATTGGACTGTAGATATTTTTACTCTTCAAAATGAGTGCTGCATATGGCACTAAGACCCCATTCCAGTTCACCAAAAAACCTTTAAGGCAAGCACTATTGTAATGTTCCACCTACAGCATTTCATAGGAACATAGAAACAGAGAAAATTGGTGCAGGGGTAGGTCATTTGGCCCTTCGAGCCAGCACCGCCATTCAATATGATCATGGCCGATCATCTGAAATCAGGACCCTGTTCCTGCTTTTTCCCCATATTCCTTTAGCACTGAGCTAAATCCAACTCACGAAAACATCCCGTGAATTGGCCTCCACTGCCTTCAATTGTCTTTATGTGAAAGCCCTGGGAAATAATGTTCAGAATTATGCCATTTATTGGGACTTCTATACAGCCCCGTCAAAACATTGAAAAGTTACTTATTAAAGTACTCTCCAGCTGCATTCACCCATCCCTGCCCCCTCCTTCCATCCACATTCAAATCAATGGCAATTATTATTTTTCAGGATTGATATACTTTTTCCTCTGCTGTCTCCACAACTAAAATAATGGTGCGTCGTGAAGAGTGGCAAAAATTAATGTACTTAATTCATCCATATGCATAAATAACATTGATACTTGAACTGCTCTTGAATGATGCGGATTGGCATGCCCATGACTAAAACGATTTTATGCAATTCAATATTCTTTGACTCACCTTATGCCAAGAATGAACTGCTTAATTGATGCAAAGAAGGTGTCAGCAATTGGCTACATAGTTTTGAACTCTGACTGACTGACCACTCTGCTTGCTGCAGTGAATTAAAATTGCTTTTCCAGGAAATTTTAGAATAAGTTTGTAGAAGGAAGATTAAGGCATGCAGCAGCAGAATTAATGTCCTACTTTGTGCCGTTCCAGGAACTTCAGGGTATTTATGGTGGTTCCCATCAATATTATTTCCAGTCATTAACTTTGTCCATGTTGTAACTCATTGTGCCATATTGTAACTCTCTGTACCCATAACGATAATAAAAGCTCTAAATTGGTGACTTTTTTAATTACATCATCCACCAGTAGTGCTGCAGTATTTGCATTTCTAAGCTACTAAGCTTAGGACATAGAGAAAACTATACCCTCCAGCCAAATGTTATCACTCACCAAAAACATAATCAGTAAATGCCTAGGTATTATATAAATGGTGGACAGTATGATTTTAAAATGGGTTCAGATGCTCTGTCCTTACTTTCAGTCACCGTCACCTTCCTCCAAGCAATGGTGCTGCTCATCAAATAAAGCACTGGTAGGAAAAAACTATGATCATAATGATTCTAAAAAGCTTAGACCAAGTAATTTATGAATTTAAGGATGCCAAGGCAGGGTTGTACCTTTTTTTGTAAACTGTTGAGAAATTATGGATCAGCAATAGCTACCTCCACAGATCATGTGATCCTGAATCAAAAAGTGGTTGCTGTGGTTTCCTCCACAGCATTAAACATTTTGAGGGAATTGATTGATTGGTAGATCTGTTCCAGCAATGTTGACCTTCAGTCAACTTTTGCAGCCTTTCAACACCATCATTGATCCTGCACACACTGTGCTGTGCTTTGGTTGAGATGACGACATTTCTCCCCAAAAATGATTGATGCCAAGATCAATACGCATCAACCTTAGAGGCTGTGAATGTTATGTCCTGGTAATATAACGCTCCAGACAATTGATTAACAGGATTCTGGATCTTGTAGTATGAATTAGAAGTTTATGAATGCAGTTGACCTACTGCTTTCTTAATTTTCTTATAGTTGAGCTAATCTGTTTCTTCCTGAACTTGTTACATTCTTGTAAAACAAGGTGCCTCATATATTATCATGAATCAATGGTACTTCATGGATGTTAAGAACCATAACACGGGAATGGTAAAATATTATTCTTCCTAGCCCATTGAAAAGCTTCTGTTTCAAAAACATCGTGTCATTTAAAAAATTCTTTTTCATCTCTACTGAATCAGAACTATTCCAGTTTCCAAATACTATCACTTATTTTGTTTACATACTGGACCACCAACCTTTAAATGTGAGGATACTTAATTGCTTCTCATATTTTATCTAAAACTATCTATTTTGGGACTTCATTTAGTATTGTAAGAACTTAGGATCTGAGCTCTCCAATAGTTTAGGCGTTGGTCAATGTATCACAAAGTCCAACATTCCTGTTGGCACTCAGTTTGTGCTGACGTGGTTAATCTCAGTCAGGGGAGTAATTATAATTAATATGATGGAATGATATAATAGTACTCACATGTATGCTCAACATGAAGAATAGTCACACAGCTGAGTTACCAGAACATTACAGGCCCATTTAAATTTGCTGGTCGGGTGTATAGATCAGAACCTGAGTAGTGAATTTGACAAAAATGAGAAAAATAATTGATTGTCTATTAAAATAAATCTTGTGATAATACATTAGTTTACTTACAATCTTTGTGTACCTCAATTATCTATAATAAACCAGAACAATAGACAATATAGACAATAGACAATAGGTGCAGGAGTAGGCCATTCGGCCCTTCGAGCCAGCACCGCCATTCAATGTGATCATGGCTGATCATTCTCAATCAGTACCCTGTTCCTGCCTTCTCCCCATACCCCCTGACTCCACTACCCTTAAGAGCTCTATCTAGCTCTCTCTTGAATGCATTCAGAGAATTGGCCTCCACTGCCTTCTGAGGCAGAGAATTCCACAGATTCACAACTCTCTGACTGAAAAAGTTTTTCCTCATCTCCGTTCTAAATGGCCTACCCCTTATTCTTAATCTGTGTCCCCTGGTTCCCATTGGGAACATGTCTCCTGCCTCTAACGTGTCCAAACCCTTAATAATCTTATACGTTTCGATAAGATCCCCTCTCATCCTTCTAAATTCCAGTGTTTACCAGCCTAGTCGCTCCAGTCTTTCAACATATGACAGTCCCACCATTCCAGGAATTAACCTAGTAAACCTATGCTGCACGCCCTCAATAGCAACAGGCATTCTGTAAATCCATATTGATGGCTCAGTATTCAGTAGGTAGGCATACCCACCCCATGAAGTGTGTTTGTCACCTCTCCATTGCAATGCAGAATCTTAATCAATTAAATCTAGGAAGTAATAAACTTTGTAACATGTTGGTGAGAGTTTTCAAGCTAGAAAATTCTAAAATAAAACACATGCGGTGTCCAGCAAAGAGGCAAACCACAGATTTGCAATCATTTTGCTTCGATAGATCAACTTGCTCCATAATGTGGTATTTATAATGTAGCGAGACATGCCAAAAAGTTCAGCATAATTGTTATCACATTCGACATTAACCCACAAAGGCAATTAAAAGAAAGACCAACAATGGAGACCCAAGGGACCGCAGATACAGACATCTGTTTTAAAAAACAAATTGCTGCAGGAACTCAGCAGGCCAGGCAGCTTCTGTGGAGGGAAATGGATGGACAACATTTCGGGTCGGGCCCCTTCTTCAAACAGAATAAGCTCCTTGACCCATAACATCATCTGTCCATTTCCTCCCAGGAATGTTGTCTGGCCTGCTGAGTTCCTCCAGCAGTTTGTTCTCTAAGAAAGATGACTACATGCTTGGCAAAAAGAAAGGTTTTAAGGGGATTTAAAGCAGGGAAGAAAGATAAAGAAGTAGTGAGATTTAAGAGGATTGTTCCTGAACTTGGGTCCTAGAGAACTGAGCAAGTAATTCCCAGTGTGCAACATTTAAATTTGACATGTCCAAGAGGCCAAAAGCAGAGAAGAGTAGACATCAAATGATTTGGGGGCTGGAGGAGAACACGTTGTTAATGAAGGAGTTGTATTTTTGTTTTGTCGTGGTACATACCAGCACGGCGTACTGGCACCTATGAAGAACTAAAAACTAGATTGTTTACAGCAATCAATAACATTGCATAGACACAAAATGCTGGAGTAACTCAGTGGGACAGGCAGCATCTCTGGAGAGAAGGAATGGGTGATGTTTCGGGTCGAGACCCTTCATAACATTGCATGAACTCTTACAGTGTACAGGAACCTTTTGTTTTCAAAAGTGGGGAGGAGTGAGGATTTTTAAACTAAGGGTGAGGATTTTAAAAACAATGGCAGGTTTACAAGACTGCAAGGAAAGTATTTTTAATCCATATAACTTCAAGTAGTCTGAGGAGAACCTTGGGGATGATGGTAGCATGTTGGTTGGCAATTGGGATGAGGGAGAACATTTTAAATTTACAGCATTGTATTGGATTGGAAGCCTGTGGTGGGTTAAGGTAAGTGAAATTCAACTCCAATGTGTTAAGCTGTGTCCAGACAATCCCCAAAAGAGACATGTTGCCAATTCCAATATGTCATGTCAGTTAGAGTGATATTCATGTTTTTTTCCCTTTTAATTGTAAATCTGCAGAATTTCTGGATTACTGGAATTTGGCAGTGACTTTGCACAAAGTGCGGAAGTGGCTGAGATTGAGAGCTTTGCCAGATTTCTAAATTCTAATAGCCCCATTTTTTAAGCCCCATTGATATCAATGGTAAATCAAATCTGATTGCAAAGTCCAGTTTGATGCAGGATTGAGGAGGCCATGCATGTGCCCAAGGACTTGCTGTCAGTTGAACATGCTGGCAGTTCTGGTCATCACCATTAGCAAGATCTAGTCCACTGCAAACTATGCATGTATCTTGTAAACATTGCACAGTGCCTCTGTGTTATCCAAGTCGTTACTGTTATCACTCATCTGACCTATCTTCCCTGATGTCATGACTATACCACTTTGTAAAGACCCTCCTGATTTCCCTTTCACTCCAGAATAGCTACATATTATTTCATATGTTTATGCTTCCACAATGATGGGATTACTCTTCACCATGAGACATCCTCAAGTGAAGCTCTTGAGGAGAATAGAAGCACTTTCAAGCTTGTGACATCTCAAAGACGATGACTATAGGCAAAGGATTAAGTAGAAACATTTTCAAGATTAATACTGTGCAATACTTTATATCACAGTATATAACAAAAGAAAAAACATAAATCAAGAGTTTAATTCTGCTTTCTTTAGAAAGACCCTGCTGCTAAAGATCTCCTTTTTAGCATTCATAGTAGAATATATTATTTCTATCATTGTCTATACTTGTATATAAATGAAAGGAGGAATTATATTTTGTGTCTTTTTTTAGATATTGTAAATACCAGTATACAGGGTTGCCCTATTCTAGAAGTCATGCACTGAAATATGGCAGGCAACCGTGTGTCAATAAAATACTCTCTGGAGCCCTTATCAGGCCTTCAAGTTTCCAGAACACTCAGTCCCACATGAAGCTTTATATTTATTCTGAGTATTCAGTGGTTTAAAGAGGACTTTCCCTGTTAACTCTCCTATTTAAATGATTAATTATTACCTAGTATTAAAGTATTGTAAATTAAGTGAGAGCAATAGGTCATTGGAAACACCAAGAGCAATGGAAATCTCAAATGACATCTCAAAGGCGATGACTATAGGCAAGGTGGTGCAGCGGTAGAGTTGCTGCCCTGCAGCGCCAGAGATTTGGGTTTGATCCTGACTACGTGCTGTCTGTATGGAGTTTGTATGTTCCCAATACCACCAGTCAAATTATACTACACATAAGTAAAATCATGCCATACACAAGTATAACAGGTAGTGCAAAGAGAAAAAATCCAGAGTGCAGAACATAGTGTTACAGCATAATGAACATTACAGCTAGAGAGAACGTGCAGACAAAAATAGTGCAGGGGCTGTAATGAGATAAGTTGGGAGATCTGGTCTGCATCCTTAACTTCTGAAAGGACTGTTAAGTGGACTGAAAACAGCGGGGACAAAGCTGTTACTAAATCTGATGGTACATGCTTTCAAACTTTTATATCTTCTGACAGCAAAAGAGGGAGAAGAGGAGAAGAGGGAATGACCATGGTGTAAATGGTCGTTGATTATACCAGCAAGGCAACATGTCCAAGGCAACATGAAATGGAGATAGAATCGATTGGGGGGGGGGGGGGGGGCAGGGGGGCAGCTGGTCTGTGTGATGGACTGGGCTACATTCACAACTGAAACTTTTTGCATTCTTTGGCAACCAAGTCGTGATGCATCCACATAGGATACTTTCTATGGTGCATCTGTTGAAGTTGGTCAGAATTGTTGGAGACACGCTGAACTTCTTTAGTCATCTGAGGAAGTATTGACATCAGTGTGCTTTCTTGGCCACAGCTTCAAGTGATTGATCCAGGCCAAATTGTTAGTGATATTTATGCCTAGGAACTTGAAGCTCTCGACCATCTCCACTTTAGCACCATTGTTGCTGACTGGGGCATGTACCGATCACGTATGTACTTGTCATATGCTCAAATACAGGTACAATGAAAATCTTGCCTGCAGCATCACAGGCACTTGGGCTCGATAGCACACAAAAACATAAATTATACATACATAGTAATCATGAAAGGCTATATCGAGAATTACCTACCATGCAATCCTGAAAACATTGCATGTGCACTGAATAGAAATATAATGAGATTATTTTTAAGGCCTGAAAATTGATGGATTTTGGCTGCTTGGGAGAGTCAATTGTTAAAAATCTGAAAGCATGGCCATGTGTAACTCAAAGCCACTCAATTACTGTTTAACTGCGATGCAGTGAGGGCTGGCAATCAAGCCATTCTTAGCAGGCAAGCCGGTAGCTCAAATAAAAACAGAAAATACAGGATGCACCACGCTTACGAATGTGGGCAGGGTAAAAAAAATAGATTAATTTAGAATTGGTGGTTGATGATCAGCACAGATTATATGGGCTAAAGGGCCTGTTTCCATGCTGTATGACATAACTTTATAACTCTCGATTACTACATGTGGACTTTAGACTTTAGCGATACAGCCTACACACTACCCTACACACTAGGGAAAGTTTACAGAAGCCAATTAACCTACAAATCTGCACCTCTTTAGAGGGTCGAAGGAAACCGAAGCGCCTGGAGAAAACCCACGTGGTCACAGGGAGAACGTACAAACTCTGTAACGATAGCACCCATAGTCAGGATTGAACCCGCTATACCACTGCCCCACTGTAGGTTTTGTGCAGTAATAGCAGTCCTGCCCCATTAGGACAGCACAGTGGTGTGGCAGTAGAGTGCAAAAGGAATCTGTTTATACAATAAATGCACTTGATGTGAAGTTAAAGATCTGAAACCCAATCCTCGTCCGTTGAGAGGTGAGCTCCCACTGTCGTGGCTTCTCTCACTAGTTTAATTCCCAGTAGTTACTGCTGGATCCCTCCTCTCTGAGTGGCTGATTACAAACTCTCTTTGCAGTATATTGTGCAGCATCTTCCTCCATGCTTCAGCCCTTGCAGGTACATGGGTCTGTCCTCACTGCACATGCCTGATTAGCATTGCCTCCTCTCCCTTCCGGATATAGGAATGCAAGAGTAACTGTCTTTAGCGTAGGTCTTTTGCGGCTCCCTGATCTTGATCCATCAAATCACAGGCAGATTATTCAATGCTCTCCCCTTCATCCCATTTTTGTGTGTTGTATCATCCCTCTTTAACAATCCTACAAGTCTCTGCACAGGGGTGCTTTGGGAAGGGAAGGGGAAAAGGAAGGAGGAAAGTTCTCTTATTCAGAATGTTTTAGTGTGGTATTTCCATTTTTAAATAACTATAAAAGTACAAAAGTTTAAAAACCTATGAGTGCCTGGATAGAGTGGACGTGAAGAGGATGTTCCCACGAGTGGGAGAGTCTAGGCCCAGAGGCCATAAAGGACATACCTTTAGAAAGGAGATGAGGAGGAATTTCTTCAATCAGAGGATGGTCATTGCCACAGACAGCTGTGGAGGCCAAGTTAATGGATATTTTTGTGGTTGACGGACTCTTGATTAGTACGGATGTCAGGGGTTATGGGGAGAAGGCGGGAAATGGGGTTGAGAGGGAAAGATAGATCTGCCACGATTTACTGGCGGAGTAGACTTGATGGGCCAAATAGTGTAATTTTACTCCTAGAATTTATGAACTTATGTTAAACTTTTGTTTCAAACCTGCTTTGAGATAAAAGATCTGTCCGGGGGAAGGGAACGACCAGGTCTGATCCCAAGCCTTTCGCCAGCTTCATCTGGTGGGAAACTCCTACTGAGGCTACAAGGTCAAATAGTAGTTCCAGTCTCAACATAATCACAACCCACACTGGAGGTTTAGAGAAAGGCACCACAAGAATTTGGTTCCTCATGTCATATACAGTTCTAAAACATCAATCAAGTGTGTTGAATTATATTTCCTAAAGATATTTGCTGTATAGAGTTCCACTCATATTCTCTCCCATTATACTTAGTACAGTAAGAGTTCTCTAATTTGGTTTGATGCAACAATACTCTTTCCATTCATGTGCACGGTTTGCAATTATAATTCATTCCCCACTTATTTTTACAGTAGGCACTTCTTAATTGATAGGCCAAGAAGTTTCTAATAAGTTTTTTTTTAAATGTTCAGCAAAAAGTAAGGTGTCAGTCTCCAAACTAAACTTAAGATGGCAATTAACCTTCAAAGTCTATTCATTTATAGCTTTTAGTTCAGCAGATCCCATTGTATGATCAGGCAGAAAATGCCAAGTAACTTAGCAAGTAGATGTCTGTTTAGAAATATTAGCTTTTAGTTTTAGTTTTTAGTTTTAGAGTGGAAACGTGCCCTTTGGCCCACCGGGTTCACGCCGACAAGCGATTCCCGTACACCTGCCACTGTATGTTTCTTTTATTTTTCCTAATCAGATGTGCAGCACTTTGGTCAACGTGGGTTGTTTTTAAATGTGCTATACAAATAAAATTGACTTGACTTGACTTGATTAAACTATCCTACACACACTCGGGTCAATTGTTACATTTACCAAGCCAATTAACCTATACACCTGTACGTCTTTGGAGTGTGGGAGGAAACCAAAGATCTTGGAGAAAGCCCATGCAGGTCACGGGGAGAAAGTACAAACTCCGTACAGACAGCACCTGTAGTCTATGGATTTATCGCAATTATCTCGATGGGAGATATTGAGCCATATAATTCACCCTCAATCAACATCTATATTGAGTTGAAATAAAGTTGACGTTGATCATATTTTTGCCAGAAGACACAATCATTGTGCGACTAAAGCAAAGGCTCTTGTGAATTGGTAAATACAGCAAATACAGCGATTCCTTGCCTAATACAGCAATTTCACTCATAAGTGCAAAAGTGTTAACATTCCTTTATTTCTGATAAGTGCATCATGAAGAGCAATGTTGATATTTTTTCTTCTGTAAAAATGAAATAATATTTGATATATCATAAAGTACAGGTAAATAAAGATGTTATTCCTTCTGCTTAAAGCAGCAGTGTTTGGAAAAGGTTTTTGTCCCGCCCCCTTCCCTGACATCAGTCTAAGAGGGGTCTCGACCCGAAAAGTCACCCATTCCTTCTCTCCCGCGATGCTGCCTGACCCGCTGAGTTACGCCAGCATTTTGTGTCTACCTTTGATTTAAGCCAGCATCTGGAAACTCAAACTCAATTGCAACAAATCTGAAATCATCATCATTGGTCCAAAAATGCTCACCAAATCTACCCAAAACTTCATCCTCAACATTGATGGTCTCCCAGTATCCACCTCACCTCACATCCGGAATCTTGGAATCATCCTTGATCAAACCCTCTCCTTCGACAAACACATCAAACACATCACAAAGACAGCCTTCTTCCACCTCAAAAACATTGCCCGTCTCCGTCCATCCCTCTCCTCCACAGCTGCAAAAACCCTCATCCACGCCTTCATCACCTCCCGTCTGGACTACTGCAACAGCCTCCTCTATGGCGCACCCTCAAAAATCATCAATAAACTTCAATACATTCAAAACTCCGCTGCCCGTCTACTCACACACACCTCGATCCGTGACCATATCACCCCCGTCCTTTATAAACTCCACTGGCTCCCCATCCCCCAGAGAATCCAGTACAAAATCCTCCTCATAACCTACAAAGCCCTCCATAACCTGGCCCCATCCTACCTGACTGACCTCCTCCACAGGCACACTCCCACCTGCACCCTCCGCTCTGCCGCTGCCAATCTCCTATCCCCCCACATCCGGACTAAACTCAGATCCTGGGGGGACAGGGCTTTCTCCGTCGCTGCTCCCACCCTATGGAACTCACTACCCCAAACCGTTAGAGACTCCCCCACACTCACCACATTCAAAACATCGCTGAAGTCTCACCTGTTCAGTACTGCCTTCAACCACTGAAGGTCACCTCACCTTCTGTCTCCTTTCTCTGTTCATTTATTTATTTACTTATTTATCTATTTATTCATTTCCCTATGTTCTCAAAATCTCTGTAAAGCGTCTTTGAGTATATGAAAAGCGCTATATAAATAAAATGTATTATTATTATTATTATCTGCAGATTTTTTCCCACACATATTATGTCTTATTTAAATAGGTATTGCGATGGATGTTGTTATTGGTATTTGGTTTATTGTCACATGTATGAAGATACACGCAAAAGGTTTGTTTGCATACAATCCAGTCATGTCATACCATGTGAGATATATGGTTGTCATCAGGATGAATCTGGAGCAATCATGGCATGATGGTGCTCTATTGAGTTTATCTCTCAGGATGGTGATGAACTGCAATACAAATAGATGAATTACTTAATGTAACCTCCTGGCTATGAACTCAATGAAAAGTAAATCCAGGCCAGCTGGTCACTTCACTTTTTGGCGAGATGAGTTAGGTTTAAAGAAACTCCTATATCTGATGTAGTATGGCCATTACGTGAGCCATTTTAAAGATTTTTCATCCCCACTAAATTTCTTACTCCTCTCTGTCACTAGCAACTGAGCAATGCCCAAATGATGTAGGAAAATAACTGCAGATGCTGGTACAAATCGAAGGTATCACAAAATGCTGGAGTAACTCAGCAGGTCAGGCAGCATCTAGGAGAGAGGGAATGGGTGACGTTTCGGGTCGAAGAAGGGTCTCGACCCGAAACGTCACCCATTCCCTCTCTCCTAGATGCTGCCTCCTGACCTGTTGAGTTACTCCAGCATTTTGTAATGCCCAAGTGATTATTATTACACAGATTTGGAGGGTGGACATTGACCAAATAATCAACCACTTGATCTATGTGGTTGTACTCTATTGGGTCCCGTAGAACGAACACTTGATGTTAGAATCATTCTAATTGATGCATCATTTGGACCACGTTTGCCCATTTGAATATTTATGCAAGTGAGGTAGACTGGTCGGAAATATTTGCAACATTGTTTCAGGTTTTGATACAGTAGTTATTTAAATGTAATATTTCTTCTGCATGAGCAGCATTTCCTGACATTTACAGAATCAATTTTTGGACGATTGGATGTTATTCCTTTTAATACTTCAACAGCCTTTTAATTCAATTTGTTGTACCTCTGTGATATAATAAAATATCCAGTGAACCTGGTGAGTCAAGAGTGTTTATTGCCATGTGAACTGGATATGAACCGGATCAATGAAATTCCTACTTGCTGCAAGTTCACAGCAAGTACAATAAATATAAGGGACCACAGATATATAAGGGATTAAAGGAAATGTATACAGCAAGTTGTTTACACATAGCATGGTGGGTGCCTTGAATGCATGCCAGGGGTGGTAGTGGAAACATATCCAGTTGTGGTGTTTAGGAGCTTTAAGATAAACACATAGATATGCAGGGACAGGAGGGATATGAATCACATTCAGGCAGAGCAGTTTGGCTTGGTCTCCTGTTCAGCATTGACATTGTGGGCTGAAGGCCCTGTTCCCATGCTGCACTGTATGTTCTATGTTCTTAGTTATATCAGCAAATGTATTTATCAGTGACTGTGCACAATATCGAGCCATGCAAAATATAATGTTCTACTGAAATATCAACAAAGCTTGGATATTGCAGATGCATTCTTTGCATGTTGTTTAGAGAAGGGGAACATTTAATAAGCTAAAAGAGGCAACTAAATTCAACCTGAGTTGAAATATTAGGGTCTGAAGAAGGGTCTCGACCCAAAACGTCACCTATTCCTTCGATCCAGAGATGCTGCCTGTCCCACTGAGTTACTCCAGCATGTTGTGTCTCTCTTCCGTTTAAACCAGCATCTGCAATTCCTTCTTCCAACTTGAAATATTTACTGTCAAATTTAATTATTTACTTGTAATGGATTATTTATGCAAGGAAACAGTTAATTTTATTCTAAATTCATGGAGAGGGAATTTGACTCAACAGGAAACTTGGCAGAATTCATATTCCAGAAGGAAAAATGGGCTTTGGGCCTGGATTATATGTTAACACCAGTGTTGATAAATGTGACATCAGCATTTATACTTGCAGACCAGTGGCACTGACAGTGTACTTTATTATCATTATCAGGGTTTAATTATTACATCAGTTCCACAAAGCAGACATTAAATACCTGGTCAATCAAACCTTCATGAATGTAGGCCTATTGCCAAGGATACCGAAGCTTTGTTTGGTATTTGCAATGCCTTACATATATTATCTTATGTTTTTTAAAAGAATTCTCCCCTTTCTTCTCTCTGCCCTATGCCTTATTTTGTTGAAAGTTATTCATTTCAACAACTGTTTAATTTTCTTCTCTTCTTTTCTATGTTTCCAAAGGGTGCCAGGAAATACCGTATAATTTTGTGCTTCCAGTGCCTACGTGATAATTTGTCATGCGTTATCTTAGGCAGTGATTTCTGTGAGGTTGTTTGACAATGCAAAAATAATAATACTGAGTCTATCAGAATATGACCATTGTTTCACATTTACGTTTAGTGTCCTTTATGATATGGTCATTGGATAATAATCAAGAGCTCGGTTGGAATTTGTTTTTGGTGTTTCATGTTTCTAGTCAAGGAGAATACCTTATCCAAGGATTCCCAGTATTCACTGGAGTTTAGGAGGATGAGAGGGGATCTTATAGAGACGTATAAAATTATAAAAGGACTGGACAAGCTAGATGCAGGAAAAATGTTCCCAATGTTGGGGGAGTTCAGAACCCGGAGCCGCAGTCTAAGCATAAAGGGGAGGCCATTTAAAACTGAGGTGAGGAAAAACTTTTTAACCCAGATAGTTGTGAATTTGTGGAATTCTCTGCCACAGAAGGCAGTGGAGGCCAATTCATTGGATGAATTTAAAAGAGAGTTAGATAGAGCTCTAGGGGCTAGCGGAATCAAGGGATACGGGGAGAAGGCAGGCACGGGTTACTGATTGTGGATGATCAGCCATGATCACAATGAATGGTGGTGCTGGTTCGAAGGGCCGAATAGCCTCCTCCTGCACCTATTTTCAATGTTTCTACGAGAATAAGATAAACATAGCAAATTAGTAAATATTAAAGGGTTTATCATTTTCAGAAATGGATAAATTACCAGGACCAGATGAAACACTTCCCAGGACATTAAAGTAGCAAGGTCAATAAAACAACTAACTAACTAACTAACTAACTAACTAACTAACTAACTAACTAACTAACTAACTAACTAACTAACTAACTAACTAACTAACTAACTAACTAACTAACTAACTAACTAACTAACTAACTAACTAACTAACTAACTAACTAACTAACTAACTAACTAACTAACTAACTAACTAACTAACTAACTAACTAACTAACTAACTAACTAACTAACTAACTAACTAACTAACTAACTAACTAACTAACTAACTAACTAACTAACTAACTAACTAACTAACTAACTAACTAACTAACTAACTAACTAACTAACTAACTAACTAACTAACTAACTAACTAACTAACTAACTAACTAACTAACTAACTAACTAACTAACCAACTAACCAACTAACTAATAGAGGCTTTAGTTATAATTTTTTTCAATTGTCAATGGTGGCAGAGTGGTGTTGGAGGGTTAAAATTCTACTAAGGTTGGCCTTGTATAAAAAGCAAGGAAGGGATAAACCAAATAATTATAGATCAGGGGCACACAACGAATTTCCTGAGGGAAATTTATGTCTTATTAGACTGAGGTGGACCCGTTGGGGCCAAATCTCTCCTGCGGGCCTCTCCTGGGACAACCCACCCCCAACTGACGATCCTGCAACCCTCTCCAACTGACGAAGCCCGTTGCCGGGCAGGGAGTGTCCCCCGGGGCCGTGGGCGGGCGAGGGGCAACAGGGAAGGGGAGAGGGCACCACTCACCTCGGGCCCATGACGCCAGCGCTGCAGCCAGAGCGAGCCATGTACCCAAAGCCTTTCCTGCATTGGTCTGGCAACATCCCCTCCCACACTACCCCCCCCCACTCACCCACTCCATCCCCCCTCAACCCCCCATATCCTCCCCCTTAACCCACTCACCCACTCCATTCCCCCTCAATCCCCCCTTATCCCCCTTCCTCCCCACCCACTCCACCCCCCCTCAATCCCCCAAACCTGCATTGGTCTAGCACCCTCCCCTCCCCCACTCCCCATCTCCCCTTCTCCACCCCTCCCCTTCCCCCACCCCCACTCCCCCCTCCCCCCACCCCCACTCCCCCACTACCCCTCCCCTCCCCATCCAACCCACCCCACTCCCCTCCCTCACCCCCACTCCCCCCTCCCTTGCCAGCTTCAGTTTAATAAGGTGATTTTTAAACTTTAAAATCTCTCTAACTTTAAAAATATAAGGCCAATTTAAATTAAACTTGGTTGAACAAGTCCCCAGGACAAAGGTGGGTAAGGTGGTCCTAAAATTGTTGCGTTATCATGTGACGGGGGCACGAAAATAAGGTTACATCAAAGGCATCAGCAAACAAACAATCAGAGAGTTTTAGTAATATACAAGACCAAGTGGACCCGTTGGGCCCAAACCTCTCCCCCTCCCCTTCCCTCTCCCCCTCCCCCTTCTCCCCCTCCCCCTCCCCCTCCCCCTCCCTCCCTCCGCTCCCCCTTCCTCCACTCCTTCCCCTCTCCCTCCCTCCTCCCCCCTCCCCTCCCCCTTCCCCTCCCTCCCCCTTCCCCTCCCTCCTTCCCCTCCCTCCTCCTCCCCCTTCCCCTCCCCCACTCCATCCCCTTCAACCCCTCTTATTCTCCCGCCTCCCTCCCTCTTCCCTCCCTCAGAGATAGTTAAACTTTAAAATGTGAATAACTTTAAAAATATAACACCGATTTCAATGAAACTTCTTCCATTAGCACCAAAGGGATGGCAGTGATTAAGGTGGGCCTAAAATTGTTGCGCTACCATGTACCGTATTGGCTGTAGTTCAGGAACAAACAAACAAGCAAATGAGAGTTTTATTATCTAGATTAACTTGATTGGATTATTTGTGGTAACAAGGAAGGGCATGTATTTGATGTAACCTATGTGGATTTTAGCAAAGGTTTCGACAAGCTCCCATGTGCAGGGCTGGTCAAAAAAATAAAAGCCCATGGGATCCAAAGGAGAATGCAAATTAGATCTAAGGTTGGCTGAATGGCAGGAAGAACAGTATCTTGGTTGTTGGGTGTTTTTGTGACTGGAAGCCTGTTACCAGTGTGGTTCTACAGGTCTTAGTATTCAGTCATTTCATTTTTGATCTATATATGAACAGTTTGGATTTAAAACTGGGGTTATGTTACAGTAAAGATGTTTCCAGATTATGTAAGAAATGGTCATGTGCTTAACAGCAACAAAAAAAAAGATTTAGCCTGCAAAAGGATATGAATGGTCTACTCAAATAAAACTGCGGGTATGGAATTTAATCCGGAGTAGTGTGAGGTAATGTCTTTGGGGAAGTCTAAAAGGTAAGGGAGTATAAAATAAATGAGGACGTTGAGTGGTATGGAGGAACTGAGGGACCTTGGAGTGTATGTCCACAGATTCTTAAAGTGTAGCAGGACAGGTATGTAGCATAGACATATGGAATATTTTCCCTGAGAAGCTGGCACACAGCATATAGGAGTGGAGAGGTTATCTTAGAACTGTGTACAGCTTTAGGCCACAGCTTGAATATTGTGTGCAGTTCTGGTCATCACATTATAGGAAAGATGTGTTTGCACTGGAGAGGATACTCATGAAAATGTTGTCAGCACTAGGAAAATATAGTTATGTGGGAATATTGGATGAGCTAAAAATTATTTATTTGGAATAATCGACACTGAGAGGAGACTTAATTAGGGTCCATAATTATAGTTAAAACTGGTTAATTCAACACTGCCTATGAATTGAACTTTGAGCTTCCTAAGTCAGCGTAATTCAATTACAGATGAGCATTATTATTAAATAAGCTACCTGGAGACTTAAGGCCTTTTTAAAAAATAATAATCAGTTTAGAAATTTAGATTATTTTAAAGCTGATTACTTTGGTGCTATGTGATTACAAATAAACTTACTGCAGAGTGAAACATGCTAACAATCATTTCTGCATCATTCAGCCATTCCAGAAATTCATCTGTCATTCCTTAATTTGAAGTACACTTGAACCTCTGACAATGTCTATGTCAGGCATACCCCAGGTTAAAACAATCCCTGCACAATATTATCTTTGGAATATTTAGAGGAAAGTTGCTCCACTTTGTCCCTGGAATGGACGCTACTTAGGACTGAGATGACGAAAAGCTTTTTCATCCAGAAAGTTGGGAATCTGTGGAATTCTCTGCCGCAGAAGGCAGTGGAGGGCAACTCACTGGATGTTTTCAAGAGAGAGTTAGACATAGCTCTTCGGGCTAATGGAATCAAGGAATATGGGGAAAAAGCAGGAACGGGGTACTGATTTTAGATGATCAGCCATGATCATATTGAATGGCGGTGCTGGCTCGAAGGGCTGAATGGCCCACTCCTGCACCTATTTTCTATGTTTCTATGACAGTTAACATCTGGTTGCAGTGCCTGACAGGGACCCATAACATTCTTATCTTTTATCATTTGCTCCCAACATTGTACCTTCATGACTGTTCACACCCTCCCCCTGCCCATTCCAATTATTAACCTCACAACCAAATTTCTGTTTGGCCAGTCCTCAGCTCAGTGACCTTCCCACTACTCTGCCAGCCCCTTGATATGTGATCCAACCCTGATCGCACACTGATCATCAAAGGTACCTCAACCACAATCCACCATTTCGCCCACCACTACTGCCACATACATTTAGGCCTTAGACCACCAGCTTTCCCAACCCCTGAAACTTGATTTTAGTCCCAGGTGGCACATCTTAATCTTGATCTTAGTCCCAGGTGGCATATCTTATTCCTGAAAACGTGTTCAGGGACCACCAAAACCCAAGCTCTTGGATGTGGCCGCAGTTTACACCAAGGTATTTGTATTCTGTTGCTGCCACAACCCTTTAGGACACAAAAACATTCTAGGATATTGTATTTCATTAGCATGTAGGACAGATCTTCTCTTTTACTGAGGCTTGAATCAAAGCAAGGAGCATTGTAGTAGGAAATTTGGCTGATTTTCTGTGGCTTTGTAAAGTGTAATTTGTGCGTGTTATAATATTATAATGCAAACAAGCTCTTTGTGCAAAGTCATATGCAATATAGTAATATGCAACAACTACTTAAGAACTGTACCACTTTAATCCCCTGTCATCTCATGCTATAATAAACATTCTTTAGTGTTATGTGTCAGCTTGGGCCTTGCCAATGAATCAGAACATTGTGGTTTGATTCTAACTCCAGGGCTTCAAGTGATCTAAGTTGCCAGTTTCGTAGGACATTTACGACTTTGCTGTATTGTCAGAGGTGCTAGTTTGCAGGTGGCACTTTAATCTGACATCCTTCTTAGTCGTTCAGATGAACAGAACCGATGAAATTTCTCACTTGAATCTAGCAGTGAGCTGATGGGTCGAATGGCTTCTGTGCTGCAACAGTAGTGTGATTCTACGTCCCGTGGCACTGTCAAAATAGGGTGGAATTGTCCCAGTACCCGATAAAACAATTAGGACAAACTGGTGCTCCTGTTACTGGTCATTGAACTCATCGCTGTTCATAAGACTTTGCTGTCCAAGAAATGGTTGACATATTTATTTCACACATAATTCAGTAGCTAAAAGCCTACTGGGATGTACTGTGGATCTGAAAGACACAATATAAATGAAAATTGAACTCATAGCATATCTTCTCTTTTTAAGTAAAGTCACCAACCACATTGACAAAATTTGGCATTAACGGAAGGATTAATTCCCGTAAAGAGAAACCTCTCATGAAAAAAAAATAGAAATAATATAGCTTGCATCAATCTTTAAATAAATATCTGCAACTACTTACAGGGTATCAAGATTTGTTTTCATGGGTAATGATGTCATGCAACTCCTTCCTTGCCACGCCATGTAACTGGATATGGATGAGATGGACAACCAAATTGTTGCAGCTTGATTTGGGTGCATTACATTTGGTTTAGTAAAGGAATCACGTTTATAAAACAAGCCATATTTATGAAATGATTTCCAAAGAATAGTGTGTGGATGCATAAAAAGGCAGAGACCAACCAGATATTATGTGAAAGGATATTATAACATGTACACTGTATAAGACCAGATATTACAGCAGTTAACATAATGAAAGTGACCTCTGATGATGAAGCCACATTACATTTGTGTATAGAAAACATCAGCCATCTACATTTCCAATAAAATGCCAGGCCAGTCGGAATTGTGCAATGGATGTTGACAGGGAGTAATCAAAGATAATTGATAACATTGATTTAGTAATGTAAGTGATGTAATTTATACAGACTGATGGAATTGACTAACAAGAAGAATTTTTGATCATTCATAAATTTATGTATCATTATATATTATATAGCAAAGGATTGGTCACCTTGTAAACAGTCTGCCCAATTGTCTTTGAGGTCAACAGAAAGTAACATTGGACAGGATATATACAGAGTTGCCAGCTCTTGGAAAAGTATCTCTCCTCATTCCCCTTGAATACTTTGAGTTTCTCCTCTACCCTTTATCCTTCCAATTCATTTGGAACATCGAAAATAAAAATGGAAAATGCTGGAAATACGCAGCAGGTCAGGCTGTAACAGTGGGGAGAGAAACTGTTGCTTCAGGTCCAAGGGCATTTGTCGGAACTGAAAAGGGAGATAAAAGAAGTTTGTCAAGCTGCAGGGAGGGTGGGGGAGAGATATGTCTCTGATAAGGTGAAACCTGGGTGACCATGGGAGATAGATAAGTTGTAACTAGGTTATCTAATCAGTCAGTGAATGGGAGCACATATTGAAGGGGTGAACAAGGACAGAAAAACCTCGGCAAAATAATGTAGGAGTTGTGAAATGCAGAGTTGGAGGACAAACCCAATGGGTCAAGCTGGACAAATCCTCCGCTCCCAGAGAGAAAGAAAGGGGACTAAAATAAGTTGAGTTAATACTACAAATGAATGACTGATCCAGATCGCGAAATCAAGTTACCTGAAGTGTACAATTCAATATTGAGTCCAGATGAAAACTCGGGTGCTGCTCTTCAAACATGTATTGGGCTTGCTGTGACAGTAAAGGAGGCCACAGACTGATAGATCAGAATGGAAGTTTCATGGGGAATTAAAGTGGCCAGCAATGTCTGAATGCAAGTGTGCTGCAAAATGATCATCCAATCTGTGTTGGTTTCCCTAATGTAGAGCAAAGCGCATTGTGAACACTGAATGCAGTCCACTAGACTAGACCAGTAGACCACTAGTCCACTAGACTAGAAGAAGTGGAAGCGGAAAGACTGTTTGGGTCCTGGAATGGTGGGAAGGGAGAGGTGACAGAACAGGTGTTGCATTGCCTGTGGTTACAACAGGAAGAACTGTTAGACAGGGGATGGTTGGTGGGAATGGCAAAGCAGACGTGGATGTTAAGAAGGGAATGGTCCTTGCAAAATGCTGAAAAGGCAGGAAAGGAGAATAAGTGTCCGGCAATGGGATTCCATTAAAGGTGATGAAAATTGCAGAGGATGATTTGTTGAATGAGGAGGCTGGTGGGGTGGAAGGTGAGGACCAGGAGAACTCTACCCTCCTTCTGCCCCCGAGCAAAGGAGGTAAGAGTAAATCCATGGGGAATGAATGAGATGTAGTCAAGGGCTTTGTGAACAATGGTGCAGGCTTTCAGAAAGAAAGAAGATATTTCCGAGGCACCTCTACAGAAATCTCATCATTGGAGCAAATACAATGGAGACTGAGAAACTAGTTGAATGGGCTAAAATCCTTATTGGAGGCAGGCTGGGGCAAAGAGTGGTCAGTGGGAGACAGGTGAACCCTGACCTACTGAGTAATCCAGTATTTTCTATTTTTCTTTTAAGATTTCCAGCATCTGCAGTTTAAAAAAAATATTTCCTTTCTTTGGAACATGCAGTGTTCACTTTATTCATGTCTGAAAAAAAATATCTGGGTGGTTTTTTACAATATCTTGGCCTCACCATTTTAACTGGAAGCAGTTCAGACATAGGATGAATTCCGTACAGGCAGTTAGGAACATATTTAACAAGTTATTGGCCAGAGGGACAATTGCTGTGAAAGAGGAACCTATTCTTATTCATTTCTTTAGGATCTTTCGTGGGTAGGAGAAACTGGAGCGCTCTGTGGCTCCAGTATCATTCCCCAGTGCCAAGCTCCTTCCCCATTTCCAGTAACAATATCTGTTGGAATTGTTAACTTTCAGTATAACCTTCACCTCACAACCTGTATCCTTTTATGCCACCAAGTCTCTGATAAGAACCAGTACTCTCCCTGATTCCCACAGTTCATACCACAGCACACACATCCCGCTGGCTCCTCCAATGTAGTTATTCATTTGAAGAGTCACAAATGACTGCAAATGCTGAGCAACTCAGTGGGTCAGGTAGCATCTGTGGAGGGAAATGTACAGATGATGCATCGGGTTGGGCCTCTTCTTTAGAACTGGCTCAAATAAATTACTTGGCCTTAGCCTCACATTTCAAAGTCTGAATGGATTAAAGATTCTTTGATCCTCTGCATCCAGGCCTTAAAACACATCACTGTGATTGAAACACCTTCCTATTCAGCTGAGTAAGAGACTTCACTATAAACAATTGGCCAATTAAAAATATAAGCCACGCAGTGCTGCAGTTATCTATTACCACTGTTAATCATAACTTTATAAACAACACATTACAAATTGAACTTTTGCAAATCTTAAATGGAATCTTATTTTTTTAAATTGTGAAGATGATTTATTAATGTAATTAATTCCACAGTTAAAGCAGAGCAAGGTTTATTGTTGCATTTAAAAGATCTCGATGCTAATTGATTTCCTTTGCACACTAGAGGGAATAATGGATCCCTTTGTCAATAACAATGGACAATAACTACTCTCACATCATTAGAATGGCACTCAGAATGACATTTAAATGATTTATCACCATCACCAAAGCTTACGTTTTGATTATTCCCACCATTACTATCACTGCCAGTCTTACAACTACTGCGACCACAATTAACACCTATATTACAACTTTCAGAAGGAAATTACTGCCAAGTTTCACAGAGGCATATGGTAAACCAGCAATGAGTCAAGTAAAGAAAGGTTAGGAGAATGATTCAATTGGGGGGGGGGCGGGGCTCAAGAAATATGCAAATCAAATAATGACCAATTGGGACATTTGTAGAAAATAAAATAGTTTTAAAAAACATTTGAAATATGCTCACATAGGACCTCAATTTCCTAATGACCTCTACTCAAATCAGTGCAATTCCCAACTGTCTTATTGGATGAAAAAACTCTGATTGTATACAAATCAGTGAAGATAACACCCAGGAACAGAAACCAAGTATGAATGTTGGCCTTTATCGCAAATGGAATAAGATCTTAGACTAAAGATCAAAAGATTAAGTGTGTACGAGGGATCTGCAGATCTGTAGATGCTGGTTTAAACCGACGATAGACACAAAATGCTGGAATAACTCAGCGGGACAGGCAGCATCTCTGGAGAGAAGGAGTGGGTGATGTTTCGGGTCATGACCCTTCTTTGGACTGAAAGTCACGGGAAAGGGAAACAAGAGATATAGATGATGATGTAGAGACATAGAATAAATAAATGAAAGATTCGCAAAAAATTAACAATGATAAAGGAAACAGACCAAATAGCAAACAGCTAACAATGGTCTGTTTCCTTTATCATTATTACTTTTTGCATATCTTTCATTCACTTGTTACAAACACGCACACGCGCACGCACACACACACACACACACACACACACACACACGCACGCACGCACGCACGCACGCACGCGCGCGCACACACACACACACACACACACACACACACGCACGCACGCACGCACGCACGCACGCACGCGCGCGCACACACATACACACACACACACACACACACAAAACTTAGCAGCACCATGGCAAGGAGCACCTGGTGGAGCCAAAAGAAAACAAACTCGGTGGAGAAACAGCATTGAGGGATGGTTAACATTTCAGATTGAGACTCTGCATCAGTACGGAGAATGCAGAGGAGAGTCAGCCAGTATAAAGTTGTGAGGGGGATGGGTGAGCAGAATCTGACCGGTAATAGGAGAAACCAGGTGAGAAGAGGGATGATGAGCAGATGGAGCCAGCTAGGATGAGTGGATAGGGGTAGAATCAGAGGCTGGGAAGTGATATGCCAAAACAAAAGTCTGCAGATTCTATTGTCTAAATAAAGAAGGTGAGTTATGGCCAAGTTAACATTACATTCTTAACAACTTTCGACTCGAATCTTATAACATAACATAACATAGCATAACAACACTTTATTGTCACTCGGCTTTTTACACCGAACGAAATTTCAGCAGTCACACAAAACACAGCAAAAAAGAAAAGAACACAGGACACCCGACCCCAACACAAACATCCATCACAGTGACTCCAAACACCCCCTCACTGTGATGGAGGCAACAAAACTTCCCCTCTCTTCCCCCCGCACCCACGGACAGGCAGCTCGACCCCAACCGAGGCAAACGACACGCACAGCCCCCGCAAGGGGATGGAAGGCCCCGCGGCCGAGCCGCCCCGGGCACCGAAACGTCCCACGGCCACACCGGGCGATGTTAAGTCCAGCGGCCGAGCCGCACCGGGCACTGAAACGTCCCGTGGCCGAGCCGCGCCGGGCACCGAAACGTCCCGCGGCCGAGCCGCGCTGGCGATGTTAAGTCCAGCGGCCAAGCCGCGCCGGGCACTGAAACGTCCCGCGGCCGAGCCGCACCGGGCACTGAAACGTCCCGCAGCCGAGCCGCACCGGGCACTGAAACGTCCCGCAGCCGAGCTACGCCGGCGATGTTAAGTCCCACAGCCGAGCCGCACCGGGCACTGAAACGTCCCGTGGCCGAGCCGCACCGGGCACTGAAACGTCCCGCGGCCGAGCCGCGCTGGCGATGTTAAGTCCAGCGGCCAAGCCGCCCCGGGCACTGAAACGTCCCACGGCCGCACCGGGCGATGTTAAGTCCAGCGGCCGAGCCGCACCGGGCACTGAAACGTCACGCGGCCGAGCCGCGCCGGCGATGTTAAGTCCCGCAGCCGAGCCGCGCCGGGCGATGGAAGGCTCCGCGGGCGAGCTGCGCCCCGGGGAAGAGACCTAATAAAAGAAAGGTTCCCCACCCCACCCCCACCCCCCCCCCCCCCCACCACACATACACAGCCAAAAACAGAAACAAAAACCATCCCAACACTGACACAAACAAAAAAAAAGAAAAAAAGACAACAGACTGCCAGAGAGCCGCAGCCGTTAGGCGCAGCCAACTCCTCGGAAGGTGGTGCCGGAAATCTGACAACTCTAGTGTACTGCCTCAGGGTAGTACACTCTTTCTTCTTTAAGTATGATTGTGCAAATATATAGTAAGATTTTACTGAACTGTATGCAAAAAAGAAATCTCACCGAATCTAGGTACATGTGATAATAATGTACCATTGAACCATTATTGCTGTATATTCTCAGGGACAAGAATTTTCACTGCTCACAAGCCCTAGCCTCTTGCCTCAAAATCTCCGACCTGTCTGAGTGGTCAGGCATGACTGTAACAATGTGACCACGGAGGCACAGATGGAACAAGCATTTTCACAGACAAACACAGGAAAACAAAACACTGTTAGTTTAAGCGCGCTCTGCACACTGTGAAAAATGATTCTACAGTTTGGAGTCAGTTCTGAAGATGCCCTGTCAGCCATCTCAGTGTCAGCAGAGTGTCCCTTTAAATAGTGAAGAAAGCAACAAACTAGTTTAAAGTAGCCTAGGTATGTGGATACTTAAAGTGTATAGCTTACTGAAAGTGGCAACAGAAGTGGGTAGAGTGGTAAAGAGGTGCTTGCCTTCATCAATAAGGGCATTGAGTATAAGAATCAGGAAATCGCGTTGAATCTTTCTAAAATGTTTGTTATGCCGCATTTGGAGCATTGTGTGCAGTTCTGCTCTCCCCGTCACTGGAAAATAGTGGACGGTTTGGAGGGTGCAGAAGAGGTTTACTAAAATACTGCCTGGATTAGAGGGTATTAGTTATAAGGAGAGTTGGATTGTGGAACCGAGACTAGATAGAAATATATAAAATTACCTGAGGCATTGATAGGATAGATGATCAGAACTTTCTTCCCAGGGTGGAAATGTTAAAGACCAGAGGGCACAGCTTTAAGGTCAGTGGGGGAATGTTTAAAAGAGATCATGTGAGTGGGAGCAAAGTTTTTACACAGAGAGTGATGGGTGTCTGGAATGTGCTGCCAGGAATGTTGTGGAAGTAGGTAAGATAGTGGCATTTAAGAGGCATTTAGATAGGCATATGGAAATGCAGGGAATGAACGGGTATGGATCATGTGCAAGCAGAGGAGATTTGTTTAACTTAGCACATTCATTGCCTGCCGAAGGGCATGGTCCTGTTCCGTACTGTTTTATTCTCTACTAGACCAAGTGGACCCATTGGACCCAAACCTCTCCTGCATTGGTGCAGCACCCTCTCCTCCCCACTCCCCTCTTCCCTCTCCCCCCTCCCCCCTCCCCTCTTCCCTCTTCCCCCTCCCCCCTCCCCCCTCCCCCCTCCCCCTTCCACCCACCTCCCCTCCCCCTCCCCCTTCCCCCTCCCCTCCCCCCTTCCCCCCACTCCATCCCCATCAACCCCCTTATCCTCCCCCCCCTTCCTCCACCCCCCTCCCTCCCTCCCTCCCTCCCATCCCCTCCCTCCCACCCCCTCCCTAGGAGATAGATTTAAACTTTAAAATGTGAATAACTTTAAAAATATAACACCGATTTCAGTGAAACTTCTTCCATTAACACCAAAGGGACGACGGTGAGTAAGGTGGGCCTAAAATTGTCCCGCTATCGTGTACTGATTTGGCTGTAGTTCAGGAACAAACAAACAATCAAACAAGAGTTTTAGTATATAAAAGATGTACTATAGCCCTTGTCCTACTGAGACTGATCCACAATGGGCTTTGAGTTCCAGTTTACACTGTTATAGACAAAATTGGCTAATACATTAGTAATCATATCATTGGGTGCATGCCTGTCACCAAAAAAAAGGTTGGGAGCGCTGACGAGGAAGTGCCCAGCCTAACTTCATAATTGATGAAACGCTTTGCAATAAAACCAGTTACATGATATGGGTGGGGGCTATGTGATCTAATATTTAGGCATTTATCCTTCTAAGACTTGCTAACCATTTAAAAGGTCTCTTATTACATGGTATAGTTTTGTTTTTCTGTACATATATACAACCAATTGAAATAATATATGGGTTTCTTAAATGATCTATGTACAGTCCTCATGAAAGGCAGCTTTGAAAAGACTGTTTAGTCACAGCTAGATGCCTCTTGCCTGCAGCATTAAAGTGAGTCTACAAATCCTATCTGTAGCTTTTCTTGGTTCTGCAGGAATGGGGGATGGGTTTTTCTATATTATTCAATGTCATTCTGTGCAGGGGCAGGTTATAAACCAGATGATACTGGGGTTTTATTATATCCTCAACCCTTCTCCTCCCCCTATTAATGCACACTCACCAACCCCCATCATCACTCCTTCTATTTTGTGTCAGTAATAAAATGGAAGTCTCTAATGAGCCAGACTTCTGACTGTTCAATTTCAAACTTTACTACAAGAAAGGGAAAGAGAGGGAGGAGAAGGAAAAAAAGAATTGACACATGAGCAATCTTAGCTTCTCACAGTGCCATAACAGGACTCCGAATTTTGGTGAGTTTCTTCCCACAATGCTGGCAATCACAATAGAATGTGTAAGAATCTTACAATTTGATTGTAAAGAATAAAAATCACGTTATTAATGGAATAAAGATAAATGTTGAGATTAATGTTGACAGGGTTGTCATTTAACATTTCTCTTGCAAATACTTTTAAGTGAATGAATGTTGATGTGTTTAGAAATACATTATCTCTTACTGTATTCTCTACAGCAGCTACTGTTTGTAACACACTTTTTCTTGCATTTTGTCTCTATGCATATATTTTTTTCTCACATTCTTGGACAATTTGTAGAACTGTATTCCAGAGCATTCTCTTAAAGGAGCATAAAAGAATAGAAATGAGAAAGGAGAAAGGAGTGAAATAATGGATGTAAAATATATATATTTAAAGTAACGTACAATCAAATAACCAAATGCATGGAATTGATGCTTAGCGATAAAGAATTTATCACCTACTCAAAATCACGCACCAAGCACTTGCTGAATGGAAAAAAAAACATAAGAATTTTTGACAAATATATTGTAGTATCTGACATTTCTGTTCACAATGCACAAGCAACAAATGAATATTATTATTATTATTATTATTAAATAATGGATGTAATATATATATATTTAAAGTAACGTACAATCAAATAATCAAATGCATGGAATTGATGCTTAGTGATAAAGAATTTGTAATCTCTAAATAAACATGGCATTCAAATGTTTAATGAAGTAAAAGGAGTTGGCTCATACTCATGGTAAAAGAGTTTGCCGATCCTTTGTGGTCTGACTTGTTGCGACAAATTTGAAAAGGTGATGCCTTTTTTGTCCTTTCAATCTTCTTCTTCTTTATGGCAGCACATCTGCTTACTGTGACCCAGTCAACCAAGAAAAGCTCCTCAGAGCAATGCTGACAAAGGCTGAGAAAGAGAGACAACCCCCATTTACCCAGTCTGAACTTTGGCACAAGGTGGTTTTTGTTTAATCAATCGTGACACCTTCTCAAAATCACGCACCAAGCACTTGCTGAATGGAAAAAAAGACTCATAAGAATTTTTGACAAATATATTGTAGTATCTGACATTTCTGTTCACAATGCACAAGCAACAATCCAATATTTTTTGGATAAATTAGATCAATGTTAGTCGGTCCTCAGAATTTTTTTTAGTTTCCATAGGCCGTTATGATGCTGAACATTGACAATGCACACTATCAAGTGGAATTAAAATTCGTAACTGGTTGATAAGAGATATTCTGGGGAATTCAGAAACATTGCCGACTAATAATCTACCAGTCTGAGAGATAAATAAAACTGTCAGTTTCTAAGCACACAGTTGGTTCTCTTTACATCCTCATAAGTGACTGCCCAATGCTGAAGGTATATTTTCAGGTTAATTATACATTCTCATTAACAATGCACCAAGTTCAACAGGACCGAACAGAGATAAACAGTCTGCACAGCGCTTATAGCCAATTGACTCATAAAACAACTTTTATTATTGAGCAATAAAAAGAAAACCTCTCACACATTCTTAATTAGCTTCAAATTTTAATCATAACAAAATGATTTGGAAGCAAGAAACAAGGAACTGCAGATGCCCGTTTACAAAAAAAGAAGACATAAAGTGTTGGAGTAACTCAGCTGGTCAGGCAACATCCTTGGAAAACATGTGTTAGGTGACATTTCGGGTTGGGACCCTTCCTCAGACTGACTGCATGGGTTGGGAGGCGGGAGGGTGATTGGAAGAAAGCTAAAAGAGAGCTAGAAGAGATTTGGAAGCTGTTGCTAGTCATCATCTACATTAGAAAAGATTACAGGATTTTGTTGCCCCATTCTCCATTGCCAACTCCAAAACATGGTCAGAGTATATTAAGTTTAACGGTTCTCATTTGAATTTGTAAAATGTGTAACATGTTGCAACAGTTTATGTGCCATTATTAGATTAGTTCATATTTTGAGTTGCCGACTGATAATGAAAACTAGCTTGATTAAGGACTGCTTCATTAAAAACCCTGCCCTAATGTATATGTAATCCCATTGATTTGCTGGAAGGTAGGTTAATTAGCTGCTATAAATTATCTGAGTGTTTGTTGGTGGCAAGAGAGTCATGGTGAAGTTGATAACATCTGAGGGAGAAGTGGAGGAATGAAACAGATGGGATTAATCTGAGTTCTGGCATAGAGAGCTGAAAGGCCTCTTGCTAATATGCAAGACAATATATGTCTAAATATAACAGGGTTGGAATTGGTGATGGTATGGCATCTTCCCACAACACCATCCGCTCTCACTGTTGAAAACAAGAATCTGTTAAATCTCAGTCTTCAGGCTCAGGAATCAAGGATGATCTTGGGCGAACTCTGGGAAAGTAGGTTGTCTTGCATGGAATTCTTAATAGAGCAAGGCCAATTAACCTACCAACCCACATATCAATGGAATCACACACATACACATGCACACACACATATGCACACATTCACGTGGCAGTAAAATTCAGGGTAGAAACAAGGAGCTGTGGATGCTGGTTTACAAAATAAAACAAAAAGTGCTGGAGTAATTCAATGAGTTTGGCATCGACTCTGGAAAAAATAGATAAGTGATGTTTCGGGTTGGAACCCTTCTTCAGACTGGAAAAACTGAAAGGTCACAACCCAAAAGGTCACCTGTTCATAATCTCCAGAGATGCTGCCTGACCCCAAGAGTTACTCTGGCACTTTGTGTCTTTTTTTAGCAGTAAATAGCAGTGCTACAAATTTGATACCCACACTGTGTATCTGTCTGCTGTGGGACTAGATTAATTTGTTGCAGCAAGATTATTAGAAAGTAGAAACTTTGGTTGTTTATTTTTCCATCTTCATTACAAACCAGACCAAGTGGACCTGTTGGGCCCAAACCATTCCTGCATTGGTGCAGCACCCTCTCCTCCCCTTCCCCCCCTCCTCCCCTCCCCCTCGCCCTCCCCCCTCGCCCTCCCCCCTCGCCCTCCTCCCCCCTTCCCCTCCCCCTTCCCCTCCCCCCTTCCTCTCCCCCCCACTCCATCCCTCCTCCCTACCTCCCTCCCTAGGATAGATTTAAACTTTAAAATGTGAATAACTTAAAAAATATAACATCGATTTCAATGAAACTTCTTCCATTAGCACCAATGGGACAACGGTGAGAAAGGTGGGCCTAAAATTGTTGTGCTACCGTTTTGGCTGTAATTCAGGAACAGAAGAGTTTTAGTATATAGATGTAACACCTTTCCTGCCCTTGCTGCATCTAGTTCTCAGCATGGATTAATCCTAGGACCTTCAGTTTTGCATGGGTAGTTACTTGTTTATGCATATATTTATTTGCTAATTCTACTTCTGCATTCCTTTAGCAGGATTTTTGAATGACACTGAACTCAGTACCTATCTTGAACATCAGCATTCTCAGTTCATGCTGATTTATTTATTTCCTTTTCCCAGTCTTTTTCCCATGCAAGAGAAATAAAAAAACTAAAGGGCCTTGGTTTAAAGTCAGAGGGACAACATCTTCACACAGAGGGCAGTGCATTTATGAAACGAGGTACCAGAGAAAGTAGTTGATGCAAGTATAATAACAACATTGTTGTGTTCTTATTGTACGATATAGACATTTGAACAAGTATCGGAAAGGTTTAGAGGATATGGGCCTAACATGAAACTGATACCAGCTTTGATGGGGTTTCTAGATGGGTTCCTTGGTCTGCATGGACAAGTTGGGCTGAAGGGCATGTTTCCATGCCGCATTATTCTATTGGTCCATGACTGTAGAATTATGAAAGCAAGGCACTGTAGCCTAAGATATCGCTTAGGTTAGTAATAATGCAGAATTTGTCTCGCAGCAGAAAGAAATAGGTTGACATTCACACAGCCTGTGAAACTCTAAGGGTGAGAATTATTGTGAGGGAAAGGGATGATGAAAAGTGGTATATAAGTGGAACAAAAGGAAAATATTGTGACCTGTCAGAATTATTCTGATATTGCAGCTGGCTTTGTTAAGAATAGAATGAAGCCGTATATTATAATTTTCTTTCTTTGCTTCACGAAACCTAATTCATTCTTTACACTGGAGGTAGGACAGTGCTTGCAGCTGATAATAGCTTGGAATAAGAATGACTTGCTTAAAATGATTGGCAGACTGTTGCATCAGGCAAGAACAGGTCACATTGCAGTTGAGCATGACATCACCATGTTGGTTGAAGCTGGTGCTGCTAAGCTAAGTATGCAGCAGCTAGAACTAGGGATTTCCATAACTCACAGAGGTAGTTCAGGCTAATGTGATTAATACATTATTGATCCCAGTTATCAACCCAACACAGTGCAGCATTTTTGCATCCTGATAATCACATAAAACTACTTCTCATAATTGTCTTGTAGAATACTTTAGTATTATTAAAATATTAAGACTTTTAAAAATAATATTAAAATGTTAATTTATTTCCACCAATGACTTTTGTATTATCATTTTCTGTTCCAAAACTAAGCCCCAATTGGTTATATCAATGCTTAAAATCGTTTTATATTATATTTGTGCCAATTTAATTCCTTATTACTTACTTAATTTATATATTTTCTTATGTACAAATGACTGGACAATAGCCTGTAGATGGCTTTGATTTGAATTTGTGAATTTGGATTTATTTATTTATTTAACTTTTTTTGTTGTTTATTATGTTATCTATGAGGACTGTGCTTGCAGACCTGTTACGCTGCTACAAGTAAGAATTCCCATTATTGTTCCACTTTTGGTACATCTGACAATTAAACACTCTTGACATATGCATAATTCGAAGTAGGGCACTGTTGCTGAATTGACCTTCGCGTGAGGTTTGTGTTACTGCAAATATGAGGTCCGGGACAAGATGTATTTAGCTCCATGTTGATTCTTTTTTAAACCCGATTTTAAATATTGATATGTTATACTGTTTATCTAAGAAGACCAATTTTATCTGATGTATAATTGTCCAAGATTGTCTCATGACACGGTAAAATTTCTAGGGAAAACGTGAGATGCATTTTAATTTTATGCTAGTCAATAGACCTAAAGATCCTTCAGGAATAGTTGCACTATTCAGGTAACTTTGCCAGTAAGATTTAAAAAGGTTGAGAATTGTAACTACTCAATTCCCTGGAGATGTTGATTTTGAAGAATTTATGCAGTTCAAAGGTAAATTGCTAGAGGTCCGTGATCTGCCATTTGTTCCAATTTGTATCATACCCAATTTTCCATCATCTCAAAAGAAACATTTGTAGATGACTAGATTTCTCCCCTAATATCATCCTTGGTACTGAAGAGCATGGATCTTTTGAGCTGCAGTGGTAAGAAGCCAACGATCATATACCCCACCTAGTGGATGGTTTGAGAAAGATCAAATTTTAATTCTTTATTAACTATCTCAGCACCCAACTGGGTTAAGAGTAAAACCACAGAATCTACCTCACACTTGTAGGAAAATGTAACCCAATTTAAGTTTCTTTTGACCCACTTTGAGCTTCAACAAGAGTTTGGTTGAGAATCATTGAGGTATTATTGAGGATGATCATATCCCCAGTTGAAAGCAAAACTACTAACCTGTTAAGTACAATGAGTTCAATCTGAAGTTTGGAATCACTATTGCTTTATAAAAATATACCGTGCGTAAATTCTTTGTTGAACTCAAAAACTGGATATTTATTTTACCTTTGCCTCAATAGGTTATATGCTTTGACAATGCTGAACAGCACAGAGTGCTCTTATACAGACTAGTTATATGTTGGCCTACTGAATAATCGTAAGCTTAATAACCAAAGTTGTCCCTTTGCATGGAACTGATAACACAGTTGCTGACAAAATGGCTGCTGTGAAAATGAACCAATTCCTTATTTCATTAGCTTGCAATCAACAGTTCAAAGTTTTTGCTTAAGTGTAGCTGTTTTGTATATTTTATTCATTGATGTGAAATGTCAGTGACTGTACAAGGCAAAGAATGAATAATGTGAATCTAAATATAGATTAGTATTATGTTAGAGGCATTTTGTTAAAGGAGCAAGTCATTAAAACTGTGATCACCATTGTGGTATTCTGTCTGCATATAAACTTGACTGCACTCTTTTTTTTTTACAAAGTTAGAGAAAGTTAAACAATACTAAAATGCTGATTTTCAGCTATAACTTTAAATATTATAAATATTTGAAGTTAATCAAGAATTTGTAGTGATAGTAGTTAATATTTTAGCATTTTCTAAAAATGGATTGGGAAGCCTCTCTGTTTTCATGGTAGCCTACGAAGTGTTGGACACTTGGCAAAGTAGTTAATTATATTAAAAATATCTTGTATCCAAGAATGACATCATCTGCACCAGTATTTTGTATCGGTGATAGCTTACAAAGTATCCAGGTCTGCAGTAAATTGTTTAGTGTGGTGTGGCGTTGTTTTAAATGTAAATTGTCAAGAATGATTTAAATGTTCTTGTCTGGCAAGCGAAAGAGTTAACAATGGTTGGATTCACTGGGGATTTAAGGTCTGCATATATTCGCATTCCAATCCTGTCTTCCTTCGCTTTGCAAGCAGCTAGAATTCTCGGTGCCTGAGCGATCTGGAACATAGGTTATTGATTTCTGGTCATATGGTTTAGGTAATTGTCTCCTAAATGTGTATCCTTACAGCTCTCACACAATGGCAGGAAGCACTGTTCAATGAATAGCAAAGGGGGGGGGGGGGGGGATTGGTGGATGGGTGAGGGTGATTTCAGTTTGCTTATCACTCAGATTTTCAGCCATCTGTTAGTTCCCCCTTGCAGCTGAGCAGAGAAAGAGAGGGAGGGAGAGAAAATAAGAGAGGGAGGGAGAGAGAAAATAAGAGAGGGAGGGAGAAAAAGAGAGGGGGAGGGAGAAAAAGAGAGAGGGGAGAGAGAAAAAGAGAGAGAGAGGGGAGAGAGAAAAAGAGAGAGGAGGAGGGAGGAGGAGAGAGAGAGAGAGGAAAGGAGAGAGAGAGAGGAAAGGAGAGAGAGAGAAGAGGAGAGAGAAGAGGAGAGAGGAGGGGAGAGAGAGAGGAGAGGAGAGGAGGGGAGAGAGAGGAGGGGAGAGAGGAGGGGAGAGAGAGAGAGGAGGGAGAGAGAGAGAGAGGAGGGGAGAGAGAGAGAGAGAGAGAGAGAGAGAGAGAGAGAGAGAGAGAGAGAGAGAGAGAGAGAGAGAGAGAGAGAGGAGGGGAGAGAGGAGGGGGGAGAGAGAGAGAGAGAGAGAGAGAGTGAGAGGAAAAGAGAGATCTCAGTTGTGCATTTCAAATCAGCCTTTCCTTTGTCCCTCTTAGTAACTGTGGAGCCAATCAGCCAGCGGCTGGGCAGGCAGCTGGGAGTGGGTTTGCTGAGGCTGTGGCACGGTGCGCTCCAGCAGCCTGTGAGAGAGCAGACAAAGGCCGAGCTTGGCAGCAGTTGCGCTGGTGCTGTTCCCATTCGCTGTGCAGCGCCGAGTTTGCGTGCGGCGCAGCACCAGCCCCTTGGCGAGGACAGACCCGGCATTGGGCCGTACCACTGAGGGGAGAGCCGGAGGGGGGAGAGGGGGGAGGCGGCGGCGGAGGAGGAGGAGGAGGAGGAGGAGGAGGGGGGGGGGGAGAGAGAGAGAGCAAATGACAAGGCAGGAAGCTGAACTACATGTGCTTTATCTGCATGTAAACATTTCGCTTTCTCATTCAAAGGGGAGCACTGACGAGAACAGAGATTAAAGCCACGGCTGGAACGCACCTTTTGCATTGATTTAGTTGCAAAGGAGCTACTGGTGACTTTTGCCTTTGCAGACAGTTTTAATTTGCAGCCCAGAGCTGGCTCTGACCCCCCCCCCCCCCCCCCCTGCCTGCAGTGGCACTGCCTTGTGATGTCAAAGGTTACTGGTCAGCCCCCCCTTTAACTGTTAAAATGAAGTCTAGCCTCTTGCTTCAAGGAAGTCCAGAATCGTAGAGCTGGTTTCTACATTCATCCCATGACTGTTAAACTATTCTCGTCCATTCTCCCTCATTTGAATCACGAGCATTTAAAGTCAGCAAGAAATATAACAGCAAAAAAAAAAAAAATCAGACATAGGGGTTCCTTTGAAGAGCACATCTGAACTAGGCTTTAAGAAATATTGTAAAGTGGAAGCTGTATAATAGCATTTTATATAAAAGAGTAAATATTAATACTGCGTAGACAATGTACAACACAGTTTGGAATATGGACAAATCTGATGCAGACTGGAGAGAAGTGATGATGCCCTATTCAACAGAGTTAATATTCTACATTGAAATGGATCCTCCAGGTAACACGTCTTCATATTTTACCTCCTTGGTCTGTTTGTTCGTGCAATCTTAGACTACTTAAAGCTTGAGTTTGTTGGGGTTTTCTTTCCCTCTTTGTTCCTTTGTGATTTGACTGGTCTGTTCATAGCCTTTGCAGTGTACTGTCTATTGCTGGTCGGGCCTGTTTCCCATTCTTCTGAGGTTTACGTTGATTTTTATCGTTTATTCCTTGAAAAGGCTTTTGGATTATTGGATATTGAAATAGAACCTGTACAGACACTTCCCCACTCCTGAAATGACACAAGGCATTCATATTGGAATTAACATATGCTGTGTGAAACTTTGTAGCAATAACTTGAGTAGGAAATATATTTTGAATTTAGAGTTGCTTGGATAATTCATACTTTAAAAGCAGCCTTTGGACAGTATAAACTGGTCTCTGTGGGATGGCAGCATACCTCTTATCATAAGCAGGAGAGGGAAAGTTTTGCGTGCAAAGGAATTGTGTGAACAGCATGAACGATAAGAGGAGCTCTTTGTTAGCCATATCAGTCCTGAATATAGAATTTAAAAGTGTCTGCATGGTAGAATTTAAGCATTATTTCTAAAGACTAATGCTGTGAGAGTCTGTTTTATTTTTGGATAAGGAAAAGATAAGGGGAACATTGAGTGATAAATTTTGCAGGAGATTAAGAGGAGCGTTCACCCTAATTACTAGATTATATGGTTGAATTTTTAAAAAAAGGCCTAATTAGCATCGCTGACCCGTTGGCAATGGAATATCGAGTTAAATTTACAGTTAAGCTGTTCACAGATTTTTTTGTGTGAGTGAAAAGTGGCATATAATTTGATTTCAAAATAGGCATCCTACTGTCAGAATATCCATTTTGTAGGCAGTCTGGGGTTGGAAGGGATTAATTTTGAAAGTTTCTAAGATATTAGGGTTGTATTGGAGTCAATAATGAGAAGATAAAAGTTTAATAATGCTCCTTTCAATAAAATGGAACTGCTGACTTTTAGACAAAGAATGCCAGCAGAATAGGAGACAATGAAGAGGGCAAGGATCTAACCATGTTCACATAGGGATTGAGGGTAATGATGGGGTGGGGGAGGAGGAGTTTCAGCAGATTTTCCACTTTAATATTTATCGAAAAGAAACATGAGTCTGCTTGAACTTGGCATCATTTCTGTTGGACGCTCTGGTATGCTTTATGAGCTTTGAATGCATAATCGGTGTGAACTCAGCACTACCCTGATCCACTGGCCAGTCTCTTCCCAATAGAGTGCTGTACAGACCATGAAATCCTGCTAGCTTGGGACTTCTGGATGTGATTGTAAGGATAAGAGTTTGGCCAGACTTTCCTTACCCCCACCCCACCCCCACACTCCCACCCACTTTCTGGCTGCTGCTCCCTTTGGCTCACCACAGATCACATTGCAGTGTCTAGGGATTTTTAGGTGAGATTATAGAGACAACAGCTATTTCTGCAGCAACCCTTTTTAACCTTCATTTTATTCTTGGTGATTCAAAGCAGTAAGATGTGTTGAGAGCAATTTAAAAATAGTTGATGTACCCATTTAAAGCAATGCATTACATCTTAATCCGATCAATTTCAATGGGGACTGGTTTGCTGTCTTGCTGTTGACCAGTATCTGCAAAGATATTTGTTAAAGCTGCGATATTGATCCAAAAGCATTAAAATATGAAGCGTAGTCAGTTTTATTTTTGCAAGAAAAATTACAGCCATGCTCCAGATTGGGAACTAGCGCTCTATTGCTGGCAAGAATATCATTTGCATTCTGAAGATGTACAGACATCAGAGTCCTTGCAAATGATGTCACTCATATTTGAGAAGACAATAGCGCATGGAGCAAAAGTCCAACAAAAGTCAAGTGTATTTCACTAAGACCTCTCCAAGAGTTAAAATTTAACTATGCAGTTGCATCAGAACAGTGGCCTATTTGTAGCCACTATTTTTATTTGCATACTGTTACCAGATCCAGTGTAATAGGAATTAACACCACCTATATAATATTTTCCCGGCCTTCACATCCCAATGGGACTTGGCTGGGTACATTATTCAGCTAAGATTACACAAGCAGTGAAGGGAGCTGGTGGTGTTGGGAGGGGGATGGGGGTGTCATGTCTCAGCCCCTGATAATGTCACAGCAGCAAGTCTCCTTAAAACAGCTGAGCTTTGTGTTAGTGTTCTGTCAGGGTGTCGCTTAACTGCATTGCTGCATTTGATTCACTTTTACCATCCTGGAGCTTGACATTAAAGTACCAAGTCCTGTATGAAAGGCCACTGTATCATTGCCAGTAACCTAGATAATCCTGAGAAGAATTTTGAGACAAATTATTTATGCTTGTATTTCTGTGTTTATTTTCCCCTTGGCCAAATTCATTTTTATTGTAGAGGTTGAAATATAATATGACAGGGCATTTTTGATACTGCACACAATTAATTGCAGCAGCAATTACTGACATTAACAGGGTATTTGTACTTATCATCTGTGAAGATCAAATGATTAAATACTAGTGAATGGATGCAGTGATATGTTCACATCTCTATTCATACGATCTGAGTTCTTCCATTTGAGTTTTCATCTGTGCACTGTTAAAGTGGAAAGAATAGCAGCAGCAATATTGTTAAGCTATATTTGCAAACAGAAATCTTTACAGTTGTACAGAGTCAGAAGGCTCAGCAGGGTTTAAGCTTACTAGTTATTTGGCCAGTTTGCCACAGATAATTTTAGGGGAAAGATATGATATGTCCACAAACAAAATAACTTGTGACTTGATAAATATATCTGTTGGAAGCACTTTGCTCACAGATTGAGTTGAGCTAACCTAGCCAAAGTAAATTAATCAAGCTGTTTAAAAATCAATACAACTAATTGTGTTTCCTGCTTCTGGCAAACTTGCTTCCCCCCTTATTCTTTTCACTTTAACAGTGCACAGATGAAAACTCAAATGGAAGAACTCAGATCGTATGAATAGAGATGTGAACATATCACTGCATCCATTCACTAGTATTTAATCATTTGATCTTCACAGACGATAAGTACAAATACCCTGTTAATGTCAGTAATTGCTGCTGCAACTAATTGTGTGCAGTATCAAAAATGCCCTGTCATATTGTATTCCCCCCTTACCTCTCTTTTATGTTAGCTTGACACAATTGTCTGAATTGACACAACTCTAGCAGAACAATGCCAGCCCGCCTGTTGGGGTTGGTGGTGTGATGGTAGCTATTTGGGATGGGGGAGGGAGAAATGGATGTAACAAGGCAGTGGTAATGATGCTTTCTTGTATGACAGCTGTACTCAAATAGGATTGGCATTTTTCTTGTCTAGAGGACATAACCAACGAACAAGGAGCTAGGGGCAAAGAAAGACCCTCCTTAATTAGCCTCAAAGGCCTTGTTGGATTAAGCTAGGCAGAGAGTTCATGCACACTGACAGTAGATGCCTTGTAGGAGGTGACTACCAGTTTTACTTCAGAAATTGCCTCTTCTGGGAGCTTTGATTCACTTCCAATATTATTTATACCTGCATTTCGGATATCTGTGCAAGGCTGATACTAATTGTATGACTGAAACACAATGTTGAAGGTATTTCTGAAAGATACAGAATTTCTAAACTGAGCTGTTTTTGTGTTAACAAGAGTAATGTTGTCAGACTTTGGAGATATTGGTGTTCAGTGGCACAGCTGTTAATATTGCTGTCTCATAGCACCAAGGACCTGGGTTTGATCCTAGCTTGGGTGCTATCTGTGCAGAGTTTGCACATTCTCTTCATGAACATACGAGTCTGCTCTGGATGCTCTGGTTTCCTCCCACATCCCAAGACAAGCTCAGATTAATTAAGTACACTAAATGATCCCGCAGTGTGGGTTAATAGCAACAAGAATCAAAATGGAGAGATAGACTGCTGATGCTGGAATCTTGAGTAAAGTACAAACTGCCGGAGGAATTGAGCAGGTCAGACAGAGGCTGAGGAGGGAAATGGGAAGATCACATTTCAGGTCAGGCTCTTTTTTAGAACTGATGGAGTAGAGGAGGATAGCTGGTTGAAAAGGATAAGGGGAAGAGGTGGGTCAAAGGCTGGTAAGCATTAGGCAAGCCTGGGTAAGGAAGAGGTGATTGGTAATTGAGTCAGGGAGAGAGAAAAAGTGGAGATAGCCAAGGCTGGAGGTGACATGGCAAAAACAAGGGGTGCAAAGGGTAGAATTTGATTTTTTTTTAAAAAGAAAGGTGGGGAATCAAAACGAACGATGGTGGACAAATGGGAGATAAACATAGAAAATAGGTGCAGGATGAAGCCATTCGGCCCTTCGAGCCAGCACCGCCATTCATTGTGATCATGGCTGATCATCCACAATCAGTAACCTGTGCCCAACTTCTACCCATATCCCTTGATTCCACTAGCCCCCAGAGCTCTATCTAACTCTCTCTTAAATTCATCCAGTGATTTGGCCTCCTGCCTTCTGTGGCAGAGAATTCCACAAATTCACAACTCTCTGGGTGAAAAAGTTCTTTCTCACTTCAGTTTTAAATGGCCTCCCCTTTATTCTAAGACTGTGGCCCCTGGTTCTGGACTTCCCCAACATTGGGAATATTTTTCCTGCATCTAGCTTGTCCAGTCCTTTTATAATTTTATATGTCTCTATAAGATCCCCTCTCATCCTTCTAAACTCCAGTGAATACAAGCCTAGTCTTTTCAATCTTTCCTCATATGACAGTCCCGCCATCCCAGTGATCAATCTCGTGAACCTACGCTGCACTGCCTCAATTACAAGGATGTCCTTCCTCAAATTAGGAGACCAAAACTATACACAATACTCCAGATGTTGTCTTACCAGCGCCCTATATAACTGCAGAAGAACCTCTTTACTCCTATAGCGAAATCCTCTCGTTATGCAGGCCAACGTGCCATAAGAGACATGAGGGAGAGTGTTAGACGAGGAGAACTGGTTGGGCTGCTGTTTTAGGATGAAATGAGTGGTCCTGAGCTTCTTGATGGGAAATGAAAGACTAAAGGGAATTGGATGTCCATGTTAATGGTGCAGTGGTGGGTGCCAAGGAATTCAAAGTTGTTGAGGTGAAAGAGCTTGTCTGAGGTTTCCCAGATCAGAAGTCCTGTCTGTGGATTTTGGGTAGAATATAGAAGCGAGAAGCCTCGCATTGGAGGCTGTGGAGGTAAGATCGTGGGGACTGATGAGATCTGTGATGGTTTGGGAGACAGTGGCCGATATTTGTCGTTGGGGTTGTGGTGAAGGGATGGTGTCAAAGAATGCTGCCCTAACCTCACTCCACCAGACTACAACAGCATCACCCTTTCCTGCAAGTTTGAGGTTGGGATTGGAGCACAGTGAGTAGAGGCAGTGTGTTCAGAGGGGCTGTGATTGGATTGGGGAGGGGACTGGAGAAGTCAAGACTGTAAATGTCACAGTGGCAGCTAAAAATACAAGGGTCGATGAGGGTAGGTGGCTGGCAGGCAGGGGATGTTCAAGAGGAAGAGTCAGTAAGTGTTGGAAATGCGAAAAATGTTCATCAGTGGTGAGCCAGGACTCCTTGCCAAAGAAATTGGCATGGAGGCAGAGGTAATGGAAGAAGAGTAAGACATCATAATGGGTTAGGAACTCATTGGGGCCTGTGCTGAGGAAAGATGGCTGAGCATCAGAGGAGAGTGATAAGCTGGTGGAAAAAAAAGATATGGGTAGGGACTGGGGCCACACTGCTAGATCCCACTGCTCTTCAAACTGGGGTCCCCAACACCATGGAAAGAAATGGGAGATGAGGCAGGTTGAATTTGGGTTATATTTGATTTGCGTGTAGCCACATGACTTCCATATTTCATTTAGTCAATTTAGGATCTTACTTTATATAATTTATGTAAACATTTCAAGTCTTAAATGTGTTAATATTTTACATCTGAAGCCAATTCTACTTGATACTTTGCAGTTTACAGACCTCAGACCTGTATCCCTTTCCCTTCAAAGCAACTAGAATAATCAAACTGAAATGATTAAAAGGTAGGAAGCACATGAGAGAGAGCCAATTCTTCATTAACATTCTTAAGATAAAAGCAGAAATTATGGAATACCTTTTTAAGAATGTCCATTCCATTTTGCTATGCCATTTTAGAAAAATACATGTCATTAAAGATTCAGTGTTCTTGTGAAAAAGCTGAAAGACAGTATAAGTAATGTTTTGTATTTGCAAAATCTGTGCATGCAATTTGGCACATGGTACAAATTGAGGGTGAAGATGAAAATTATTCAAAAGGCAGCCTCCTGTGATGCACTACTTTGTTTAATCATAGGATCAATGTGCAGTGCTTAATAATTGTCCCATCTGTAGTATATTTCCCAAAAAATTTTTAATCGGCCATGTTGAATAAATTGGGATTCAACTGAACCTCCTCTCCTGCAAATTTGAAGTATTGGGGATTGTTTTAAATTTTAGATTATTTTAAATTGTCAAACCATATTTTGACCAAGTGATAACATGGACAAATATAGTTTTTGTTATGATAATACTTTATGTACTTAGATAAGTTTTAAGATTCTTTGGACCAATAATTAGACCAATTTTAAGTTTTAAGCACTTTTGTGAGCAGAGCCATATCTATTGGTAGATAAGTACTTTTGAATGATTGTTAGATGCAATAATTGTGGAGAAGGGGTGAGGGAAGGACAGGGATGATATAAATCAATGTAAATTGGTCTCATTATTTTGTTTTAAATACAGTGATTCGAAATTGCACTGCAGTTGGTTTGTCTGAATCACCATCTTTTCTCAGGTACACAACTGTAGATTAATAAAACTTGCTATTTAAGAAAAAATAGCTGGGATTAAATGAAAGATGGAAAAATAACTCTGCCCTGTAGGAGTGAAGCAAATCCTTGTCATATGAAGGGATGAAGTTCTAAATGTCTTATCTTAGCGGGATAGAGGAGTGTGTTGGTACACGTGTTCCCCAATATTTGCCACTTGCTGTAATGCACTTGTTCATCTTCTTCTTCTTATTATTATTATATTTCAACATCAGAAGCACATAATTGTAATGCAGTACCCTGATTGGGTGAATGCTGTATCCATTCAAAGTTAGAACTATCAGATGGTTTTGATGTGGGCTTAAAATTTAGCAAATGCTGAATTCAGCTTTGTTAGTTAGCATGATACTGGACAAGGAATGAATCGGATACAAATAAAGGACTGATAATGCATGAAGTAGATATAATGAATTGAGTAATGCTTGCCGGGCTTCTATCAACAACTATTCTCATGCACAGTAAGGGAGGAAAAAGTGCATTTCTAAACTGTTTATTTAAATAGAAGGCAAATTGGAGAGAACATTTGTAAACGAGCTGGGATTAACACTGATTAATTGTTGTCATTGCATAGCTACATAATTTATGTTCAATTTTAATACATGTTTGTTATTTCTATTTTTGAGTAGTGCTCAATATGTTCATGAAGCATTTTTACTAGTTATTTGAAATTGCAGATGTTTTATTTGTGTAAAGTTATTCTTCTTAGCAAAAGCTCTTTGTTTGAAATAATTATTACCCAGATTAAGCTGAGTTTAAAGAAAACACCCTTACATTTTCACTATGGCTGACTAATTCTAACGAGCATTGCGAGACCTGGATTAAAATTATATCAAAATGATGTAGCTGTTGCGTTTAAAGTACAGTTTGTTAGGATTAGCCCTGCAGTCCATCCATCTCTGGACAGTTTGAGGACAGCTATTGCTGTTTTCAGATAATGTGGCTTGTTGATCACTTTTTCTTGTTGAGTATTTAAACTTGTATTTCTGTTCCTGCAGATGGGCTGTTGGAATAGAATTATATTTTTAAATGTCATTGGTTTAAGTTGAATCAGTTGATAATTGGAATTTTGAAACTTTGCTGGTATATGTTAACTCATAAACCATGTGAGCTTTTGAACAGGAATTCGCAATGAAATGTGTCGTTATGTTTTATAGCAAATTTGGGTGCACTTTTGACATTGAGAGCTAATATTTATACAAAAAATGTTTCCGACTGTTCCTGTTGCCAGAGCCAACTGTATTTTGGGGTAATGGTTTAAAATATTGTATGTGATTTTTGTTCGGTTGAAGTAAATGGGAGCATGATATACACACCTAACAAATGCATTACAGCCATTTAATTTTTTTTAATGATCTCAGTTTATTAATCACATTTATTAATCTCACATTTTTAATCTAAAATTGGAGCAAATAGACTGTCAGGTCAACATCATTAAATATTTGATCCTAGAAATTGTAGCGAACTGCAAAAGGCAAAGTATTATTAGTTGCACGGGACACCAATAACTGGGCCTGTTGTAGCAAAATTCAGCAATGCCTGAAGAGTCAACTATAACTGAACTGGAATGTCCAAAATCAGGTGGTGCGTGAAGGAAGCCTGTCCAGCCTTTTGGATTGGGAGGAAAGTAAAAGAAGCTGATATTGGTGACCTGATAATTTCAGAGAAATTTAGTGCCTTCGGTAAAGCTATGTTTCTATGAGATTAGGGACTTTCATGGAATCCAGGATGTGTCTGGAGAGTGAAGATATACATGAAGGTAAATAATGGGACTTGGTGACATCCGAGTTTTACACAAAGTTATTAAAATGTAGTTCCAGGAATGACAACAATTGCTCTTTGGGATATTATGGTCTTGTGTCCCTACAGCATTTGTGTGTGTAAATTGCAATTTATGTTGGATCTATAAACACAACTCGCTCTTGAAGTTGACTCGTTGAATGTCCAGACTGATGTGAAACGGTCCAAAACTTTCACATTACTGTGTTTTATTCTTGATGGTGTAGGGGAAAGAAGAGTTAATTTGTTTTTTTGCGGTTTCTTGAGATGTGAATTTTGTCATGCCCATTGGTATAAATGTTATATCCATGCAACTCTGTGGAAAGAATGGTCATGCCTCCACCTGTCATATTGGCCATATGTAGTTTAGTCCAATCATTCCAATAGCAGCCAATCAATGTCAAACTTGTTAACACCAGAAAATGTTAAGTAGGGCAAAATATATTTTGTACAAGTCACTTGCTTGGGAGTTGATTTACTCCAGAGGTAACTCTGAAAATAAATATGTAAGTTTAGGGAATGGAACAAAAGTGTTACCAAGCAGAAGATGGAGCCATATATCCTGAGTTGTTTGGCTCTCTTGGCATTTTTGTTTTGTTTTGGAAAAACATACATTGTGTTGTCTTGATGCCAAACTTTACTTTAAAAAAAGAACGGAACAAAGTTGTCTTAGTTACTCGTATGACTGCAATGACTGGAACATATGAAGCGCATTCTAAACTACAACCTTTTAAACTGCCAAGATTATGACCTGGAATTTGTGGTTTTAAGGGTTCGCCAACCTTGCCATGTAAAGTTGACAGCAACCACTTGCATCCCACATACAGAATTAAAAGTAGAAATCCAGACCTTGCTCTCAGTACTTCTGTGCTCTTCAATAGAGGGCACTGCTGCAGTCGTTGGAGATCTAATTGATGTAGAGTAACTTAAATTTTGTCAAAGCCATTCTTTCTATAAAAATATTATGTGTGACTTGAATTTTTAAAGCTGTACCACTTTGCAATTACTGCTGAACAACTCCCAGCTGTACAGCTTTGCTGTTGGTCTGACTGGCGTCTTGAAATGTCCAAGGCGATTTATTTGGGCAAACTTCTTAGATTAAAAATCTGGAGCATAATATTTATTTTTGGGGCAGTAGTTTAAAACATTTACTAAATGCAAAGGTAATTTTTTTTTTTGTTTTTTTGTTTTTTTGTTTTTTGATATGGACTCTGCCAGAGCAGCATTCTGATTTTGAGCATCCTAATTCAAAATGCTTTTGCATTGTTTGTTTTCTCCTTTCAATTGTAGAGAAATAAGCAAAGCATTTGCCATACAAGGAAATGAAGTGCATGGAAATTTCTACTAATTTTGCAAAGAAGCCACAATGAACACATTTTGTATCTTAACTTGTGTTCCACTTATGTATTAAGTAAGCATCAACGTTTTGGGCAAATTGCCATATTCACTCTTTAGAGCAGTTCAGTTGATAAAAACACTTCAAATTAGTTAGTCCAACCCCATAAAACTAGATTTGAGTTCTGTATTATCTTACAGTTTGGTGTTCAGTAACTGAAACTAACTTAAGACGACACCTAGGATTAGGTGCTTTACTCTCAGGCCTTAATACCAAAGTGACATGATTTTGCCCTGCAACGTTTCACTTGTCATTTTGTACGAGACAATTAAATGTAAAACCTTTGGTTTAATTTAAAATAATATGCCTGATTATTAGCTGGAGGGAGTAATAAGCATGGAATATTTAGGTTTGTAAGTAATACCTGGATTATTTTAATTAACTGAGTTGGATGCCCTTATGTTTTCTTTTGACATATGTCAAAATGCTGCAAAGCTTTCTTTGAAAAATGAATAGAAATATTTTTTCATTATGAAAATATTTTATTATGGTGAACTGCATAATGGGAAGGTTAGATTTAAGGTATCCTAGAGAAGGTGCAAAAAGTGCATTCACAGTGCATTGATTAAAAATTGTGTAATTCCTGTGTAAAGTGGACAAAATCAATTGGGATCAGAAACATTAACCCATTCATATTGCCAAAGACACTTTTACTGTACAATGGGAGCAAGATAAAAAAAACATTCACTCATTCAAGTATGTTTAATAGAGGAATCCATCAGCATTGTTTTGCTTGCTTAGTCGTAACCAGGAATGTGGAATGACATTGTGCAATAGGTTCAAAACCCTTCTATGTATCTAAACTGTTTGTTCATGATGAGATCGAACAAATATGGGTCTCGTAAAATATTTCACCTTTGCGCAAAAGTTACTGTGACTGAACAGAACAAAACTTAACCTATTTACCTATTTAGCAGGTGCATTTTGGGGTGTGTGCCAGATTCCATTTCAAATCAAAATGCAAGCAGCACTGGCTCCTTTGAGTACTGATTTGTGTAGAGTCATAGTTTTACAGCATGGAGAAGGTCCTTCAGGAAAGCAGCCAAAGTAATCAAGGAGCCTTTTCACCCCAGTCATTCCTTCTTCTCCCCCTCACCTGTCGGGCAGAAGACAAGAGCTTGAAACCACTTGGCACAGATTCAGGAATTGCTTCTTCTCTACTGTTATCAGGTGACTGAATGGTCCTCCCGCAAGATAGGTTGGAAGATCGAGACTAAACCCCATCTCATTATAGTCCTTATACTTTTTCTCTAATTGTAGTGCTGTGATATTGTAATAATAGATTTTGCACTCTGGTACTCTGCGTTGCCTGTTACACGTGCGTGGCCTGATTGTACTTGTCAATAGTATGATTTGACTGGATAGAGCACAAACAAAGCTTTTCACTACATCTCAGTCCACGTGACAATAAATCAATACCAAGTCATTTATGCTGACCTCGTCCCATTTGCTGCATTTCGCCCGCATCCCTCTAAACTTTTACGATCCATATACTTCCCAAAATGTCTTTGAACATCACAGTACCTGCTTCCTCTGACAGTTCGTTCCATATACTACCACCATCTTGTGGAAAAAGTTGTCCCTCGGGATCTTTTGCCTCTCACCTTAAATTTATGTATGCCCTCAGATTTTAAGTTCCCCAACCCTTGGAAAAAGACTAACCATTCACCCTATCCATTATTTTAGTATACCTCATGATTTTAGTATATCTCTATAAGAACACCCCTCAACCTCTATAGGCCAAGGAAAAGAATCCAGCATATCCAATCTGTCCTAACTCGACCCTCCCCATGAATCTTTTCTGCACTCTTTCCAGCTTAATGATGTCCTTCCTTTTGCCGGGTGACCAGAACTGCACAGGACTGCAAATGTAATCTCGCTGACAGCTTGTATAGTTGCAACATGATATCCCAACTCCTGTATTTGCTACCCTGACCAATAAAGACAAGCGGCCAAATTTCATCTACACCACCCTGTCTACTTGTGTCGCCACTTTAAAGGAACTATATAACCCCTATCTCGTGTTATCTTTGATCTACAGCACCGTCTAGGGCTCTACCATTAACTGCAAGTCGTGCCCTTGTTTAACTTGACAAAATGCTGTACCTTTCGTTTGTTGGAGTTAAATTCCATTTGCCATTTCTTGGCCCACTTCCCCCAGTTTATCTAGATCCTGTTGTCATAGATAGCCTTCACTAATCACTGTACCCTCAATTTTGCTGTCATCTGCAAACAGGAAAAGGAATGGTCCAAGTACAATGACTGGTAATTAATCCCAACCATTGGGAACATACTGCAAATGAAAATGGAGCTTTAACCAAAGAGGAAAAAAAATCAGACGGTGATCACAAGTGATCTCTGACCAGTGATTGCCACTGAATACCCAGTGGTGGCTTTTAGAGGATAGTCTTGACGTCAGTGTAATGCTTTTGATATGAGCATAATGGTGAACTGACTGAAGAACCAACCAGAGGTTAACTTCACTGAAAAAGTATGGTGGGAAGAAATAAATGGAAATCGAGGAAGGGTGGAATATCATGCAAGAACTAGATTAATGGGTGATTTTTGGTTTTGTCATCACATTTGATAGATGATTTTTCAAATATGGTTCCCATCGTGTTCAGCAGGCGAAAGGTCCATAAATATGTTCCAACAAAACTCTCATGTTGACTTCTCTAAGCTAACAAATATTTCTGGACTAAACATCTTTGCCGTCCCTATAGTTCTAGCAACAAACCGATTATTGTTTTGTGCTTTAACACCCACCTCAAATTTTGATCGCATTCCCTTTGCACTATTTCACATTAAAGGTCATTTGAGCAGACTGGAATTTAATCTTTTTTGGGGGGTTAAACTACAGATTTCTGGACCACTTCCAATCACCACCCAGTAAAACCGCCAATAAACCGTTTTTTATTTTGCCGGATTTAATAGCCTACTATGCAGTTTTAACATTTTACAACAGTCCACAAAAAGAATGAGTTTGTTTGGTGTTAGTGCCTGTTGATGTGTAGTGCTCTTTTATCAAATGGATTTGGTCAGTTTTTGGATAGCTTGTTAAATGGAATGCTGTGTCTTGGAACCCTGAGGGAACTGTCTGAGAGTTAAACAACCTACAGAAAGATTCATGGGGAATGGAGTTCCAGGCTGAATATCACCATGGCTTCTCACAATTCTAGTTCAATTTCATGGAAGGATGTCTCATAATAAAAGAGCTATTCACGTGTTGGGATTCTTATTAAAATGCAGGTAACAGAAAGTGAGCTTGGAAAATCGAACAATAAAAATTCACCTTTGGACATTGTGACTGGTTTTTCAGTTCTCTGAAATCCTTCGGTTTAGAACACAATTTAAAAAATATTCCAGTAGAACTTTCCTATCGTGTGAGTAATGTCCTGCAGTGCACAATGAAAGAAAAATGGCATGCGATTAAACAGTTTAAATGAAAAGATCTTTTTCCAACAGCCGATCCTAAAACGGTGATTATGAAAAATAGCACAATTTAGCATTTTAAGCAAAAACGTTTTGTTTTTCGTGTTTTGCTCAAGATTCCAGTGCTTGCAGTCACTTGTATCTCCAGTTTGGCATATTAATTGTTTGAGGGCAAACGCTTCACAAATTTCATGCTTCAACCTGCTTCACAAATTATAATTGCAAACAATTCTCTTTGTTAAGTTTTTAAGCCTTGACAGATAAAGATCGTGTTTCTGTTGCTGTTATGTAGCTTGCTTAAACATTAAAGTGCAACTTATACTATTATATGTCCAATAATTCAAACTAGTCCATGTTTACTAGTCATAATTTTCATAGCTAAGGAAATTGGAGGAGCAGCACTTCATATTTCGCCTGGGCAGTTTGCAGCCCGGTGGTATGAACGTCGACTTCTCCAACTTCAGATAGCTCCTCTGTCCCTCCCTTCCCCTCCTCCTTTCCAGATCTCCCTCTATCTTCCTGTCTCCACCTATATCCTTCCTTTGTCCCACCCCCGACATCAGTCTGAAGAAGGGTCTCGACCCGAAACGTCACCCATTCCTTCTCTCCCGAGATGCTGCCTGACCTGCTGAGTTACTCCAGCATTTTGTGAATAAATAGACCTTCTATCGTTCTCACCAAATAGTTACATAATGCATAGTCTTTATCTTAATTTAATCTGATTGAGTTGTTTGTATAACCCTTAATATGTACACATATCTTTTCGTGTTGTTGTTCTATGCCTGTATGAAACTTTGAGTTTTCAAGGTACAACAGAAGTCTTTATTACAGTAACTCTTAATCTGACTGCACACTCCCCACTGTGTACAGCCAAGATAACTGTACAAAACATCTCCCTTTGTCCTGTGCAGCGCCACCTGCTGCACGGGAGGAGCAACGGGTCCTCCCACCCCACAAAGTCCATCAAACATCACACTCCCCCTTTCCAGTTTGAACGTCTCTATTCCTGAATGAGTCGCCTTGGGGGAGTACCACGATTGCAACGTGTCGATTGACGAAGGACCACAGGCAGATCGGCGGGGAGTTCGTCTGGTGGAATTTAGTCAAGCCAGGGGGGGGGGGCAAATCAGGCACTCCAGTGTCCACACGATTCGGCACCGGGGTGTCCGACTGCTTGGTTCTGGTCAGGCTCTGCGCAGTCTTCGCTGGAGGAACGTGGCTTCTTAATTGGTCATCATGCAGTCGGCAATGTCCTTGTCCTTGGACGGTGTACATTTTGGTTCCAATGTGAGCCATGATCCTGCCAGCGCACCATTCGTTTTGCCTGGTCGTATAATTGCGATAATATGCGTAGTCGCCAATATCGAATTTGGACTTGTTCGACTTCGTTGGCTGAGTGCGCGCCGTGTTAGTTACGGGTCGGGTTCAAAACTGAGAGGGGAGAGCGCACTTGACGTCTGAGCATCATGTCCGCTGACGTTCGACCGGTAGTGCAGTTTGGAACAGGTCGATACTGCTGTAAGAAATCACGCAATGCCAATTGTTTCGATTTATTTTCAATTTCTGCAGTGCGTTTCATAGCTTGCTTGAAAACGGCAACGAGCCGCTCCGCCTCACCATTTGAGGGTGGATGAAAAGGTGCTGATGTCAGATGCACGATTGAGTGATGTTTGCACCAGTCACTGAACATTTGCGAGGCAAATTGGGGTCCATTGTCGCTTACTATTGTTAAGGGCAATCCCCAAATGGCAAACAAATCGTCGAGCGCTGAAGTGGTTGTTTCAGTGGTTGGATATTTATTCATTTGGATAACATGTGGCCATTTGAATGGGTGTCCATGACGACCAGCCACATGAACGGTCCGGCAAAATCTATGTGGATTCGCTACCATGGTTGGTCGGGGACGGGCCATGGGGAGGTCTTTTCCGGTGGATTCGGCACAGTTTCGGCATATGGTGTGCAGTCCTTGCAGTGGTTGGCTATATCAGCCTCGATATTCGGCCACCACACATGCATGCGGGCGAGCGCCTTCATTCGCACATTTCCAATGTGTGTCTTGTGTGACAATTTCAGAATTGGCGATCGCAGTTCCGTCGGAATGATCCCTTGACAGTCGCGGAGCAGAATGCCATCCTTTGAAGTACTGTCCTCCTTGCAGCTTGACGAACAGCTCGTCCACTCTTGGTATGGGGTGTTGATCAATGTGCAATTGAGGCTTTGCAGTCACTTTGTAGTTGCCACAGATGCGCACCTTGCCACAAAGTTTCTGTACGACAACTATGGGTGTGGCCCATTCTGAATGGTCCACATGGGTGATAATTCCCATTTCTTCAAGACGGCAGAGTTCCTTGTCGACAGCATCCATCCGACTGAACGGAACTGGTCTTGGTTTGAAGAACTTGGGGACGGCATCGTCTTTGAGTATGAGCCGTGCCTTCATCTTTGTCCAGGTGTGAAAACGTCCGGAAACTGGTCAAGAATCTTCTGCAGGTTGTTCTCGCACTTGCTGACCATGTTGCAGTCCGTGGTAGATGACAATGACATGTTGATCCATCGTAGATCAAGGCGTTCATGTCAAGCTTGAAAGCACGGATCCAGTCGATGGCGCACAGGGATGTACCTTCTTTTCCAACGACAATCAGCGGCAACATCTGTGTCATACCATTACAGGAAACGGCGACAGTGCATTTGCCGTTCGTGGGAATGGCCTATCGTCCATATCCGAAAAGGCGGATGTTGGCCGGTTTCAGTTTCGGCGATCCGATCCTCTCCCAGATGTCCTGACCCACTAGCGACACAGCCACACCAGTGTCCACCTGGAACTGTAGATCAACGTTCGAGACCCGCAGTGAAATTCTCGGCTTGTCAGTGTTCGTGGACACCCCGAGCACTTCAATAGAAATGGTCTCCGCAATTTGGTCGACTGTGTTTTGCGCTTTCTTGCTCTTTCTCCGCTTTCCTACGAATTGACACACTGCCTGGAGATTACTTTTTCGGTTACAGGCGTAACAAACGGACTCGATATACGGGCACTCACGGTGATGATGAGCAGTCGAGCTGCACCGGTAGCAGGGTTTCGATCTTTCCTCCACAGGGAGCGGCTCTTCTGAAACTCTCTTCTCCGGATTTGCTCTGGGTCGATCAAATGGTTTCTGGCGTTGCGGACAAGTCTGACAAACTGTATGCACACGTTGCGGACAAGTCTGACGAACTGCATGCACCTCTTGAGGGAGCTTCAACGCTGTATCACCTGCCATTTTATGCAGTTCTTTACTTAGCAGCTCGGCAGCTTAGCACACTGCAGCACATTCTTCAATGAGGTGTCCGATTCCTTGAGAATCGCCTGCTGGATGAATGCGTGCCTGCAGCCCATGGCCAGTCTATCCCGCAATGCATTGTCTTGGCACTTTTCGCAGCATTGAGCTTTAAAATCACATGCCTTTGCCTTGGTGCGAAGTTCGGCAAGAAATTCGGTGATAGATTGCCCTTCCTGTTGCACCGTCCGGTAGAAATCGAGGCGAGCTGCGAGGAAATTTCAACTTTCTTCGTAATGCAGCTGCAAAGCCATTGTGATTTCAGCATATGAAACTTCAGTTACTTCTGTAAGTAAATTTTGAAGTAGTGCAAAAGTTTCTGGAGACATTGATGAACACGAGAGCCTTCTTCCTCAGGTCAGTCGTAATTCCCATACTTTCAAAATAAAATTCAGCACGCATTAAATACGACGCCCACCTTCCTTGCTCGGGATTTAAACGATCGAATTGCCGAGACATGTTTTTTTTTTAAATTGAAAAATAGGCTCTTATCTGGGTCTTTGGACACAATCCGAAGTCTCCCGTTCCTGACACCACTTTCGTGTTCTTGTTCTATGCCTGTATGAAACTTTGTGAGTCTTCAAGGTACAACCGAAGTCTTTATTACAGTAACTCAATGCTGGCAGCAAGACAACTAAAATGGCTCCAACCCCACAATCTGACTGCACACTCCACACTGTGTACGGCCAAGATAACTATGTACAAAACATCTCCCTTTGTCCTGTGCAGCACCACCTGCTGCACGGGAGGAGCAACAAGTCTTCCCACACCACACATCCCATCAAACATCACATATCTATCATCCAGTTTTACACTTTCCATTTGACTAAAGGGTGTGTTTGGTAGAGGTGTGGCAGTTTTGGTGTTCGTTGGAAAGAATTCTGGGCTTTCTTCACCAATTGATCTAGCTTTTTTAAGGTTATGCTCTTTTTCCCTGGCCTCGTTCATCAGAGAAAATATTCTTTTTATGTCACATCATTCAGTCGTCTTTAATACTTCAGTTAATTGACCCTTTAATCTTCCATGCTCAAAAAAATACGTCTTTTTTATGCAGCCTGCCCTTACAATTTCATCCTTTTAGCTCTGCTCTCATTCAGGTGAGTTTGTTATGCCCTCTCCCAGTATAATATATTCATTTTCAGTTGATACTCTGTTCTGACTATAGTCCTGCTGATGAAATCTATTTGGAGCAATATTCACCTGACTGCAGTGTTTACAGCTGTAATGTTCTATTCCTTTTGAGATAAAGACAAGATAATTCAATTCACAAAATGCTGGAGTAACTCAGCAGGTCAGGCAGCATCTCGGGAGAGAAGGAATGGGTGACGTTTCGGGTCGAGGCCCTTCTTCAATTAGCTATTTCAATTTTTTTTTAACATTCTCCCCCATGCTTTAGTAGTTTCGTAGAAAAGTGAAAGTCTTTAGTTGTTCCGTTCATAAGTTTCTTGTCATTTAGATCAACTGTGTGTGTGCGTAGAAACTATTAATAATCTATTGAAACTTTATGCTGTCAACTGTACCATTTACCATACCACCCAATTATGTAATCAACAAATTCAGATGAATTATCCTAAATCATCTGCAAATATAATATAAAGCCAGGGCTTGATGTGCATTCCCGTAGGACAATGCCTGCCATGTCTTTCTTGCCTGTTGTGAGTATATTATCCAATATCCATATCTGTTTCAAAACTCCAAGATAGTTCTGAATCTAGCTTGATAGATTGCCTGCAACTTTTCCTTATGCTGGAAATGTCATTCAAAAGCAGTCACTTATCTTATTTGTTACCACTGAAAACAAAAGGCAATTATTTCATTGCTCATTATTCAGAAATTCTCCCATCTATTTTACCAACATCTGTCAACCTAAATTTATTATTATACATTAATAGTTTGCCTCCTTTAAAACCCTGGAGTGGAAACCATTGGGCCCCAAAGATCTATCAACTGTTTTATCTGATTGTTTGAAAAAAAAGTGATGAGAAATAAACATTCTTTTAAAATCATTATATTGAATTTAGGTAGCTCCTTCTCTCAACATATATTGCTTGTCCTTGTAGCTCAGGTCATGTCAAATTTTTCCATCACAATATCCTCTAAAATAAATGAATGGATAAATAAAGTCCATGCACTTCTAATTTGCTCTTTGGGTTTGGAGTAGCTTGTGCCAGTTGGATCTTCACTGGGTACATGAGGCACCAAGCTCTGCCCATTAGAATTGTCTGAAGGAAATTCAATTGCTTAACCCTGCATTCTACCATACAGCCAAACAATGTAATAATTTGTTCTATTTATATTAGTCTTTTTTCTCTTGTGGAGAAAATAAATGTAGTGAGGTCTACAAAGGATTTCCTCATCATTTTACAGCCACAAGCAAATTATACCAGAACTTCAGAGATACTTTTATATTGGTAAATCCAGTTCTGATAAATCACATTGGGTCATAATCATATTACTTTCACTGACAATTTTTTTGAGAATTCAGGTCTGTAAACCTCTTGCAGTGCGGCGAATAAAGCTTGTTGCATCTGCCAATACTTGCCACGTCAGTTCATTGTTCATTTAAAATGTATGTCAATTATGTCAATGTATGTCGGTAAGCTTCTAAACTAGTTTGTAAAGTGTTGCATATGAGAAATTAATAAAATACAATAGAATATACCACAGATAGCTATGAACAAACCAACACCTAGAGTATATTTTGAGTAAATTATGAAGTCCTGATTATTCTGTTCAGAAATGGTTATTTCATTGTGATGCAAAAGTTGTACAGTCCCTACATCAATGTTTCTTTTTATTGCTTGCAGCTCTTCCTCCAAAGCCACCTAAACCCATGATGTCATTATCTGCCAATGGAATCAAAGATAGTGGAAGCATATCTCTACAAGATGCTGAATGGTACTGGGGAGACATATCTAGGTGGGTATATTTGTTGTGCCTATTGTATTCCTATCAACTTCAACTGCAATGTTTGCTTAACAAAAGCCATTCACTAGCTCCATCAAATTCAATAGCCTCCATCAAATTCATTTGCTTCACCTACAACCACTATTTAACAGAAATGCAAAATTAGATTTGTGCACTGTTTGTCTTTAGCAGCATGGCTTTAAAAGAAAATTCTCATAGCGGTATCTTGCCTATAAGCATAACAGCAAGAAACCCAATAAAAAAATCAGAATTTTTTGAATAGGAAATGGAAAAGGCACAAAGATCACCTTTAAATGCTGTTGGAGTAGCTTTGCATAATTAAAATGTGCACAAAAAGGTATTCAGAATAGAGTTGCTAGTCTTGTTATAGTGGTTGCATAGCAAATGGAGTTTGGTTGTGATAGCTTTGCATTTAAAAGTCACCTGCTTTGGAACCTTCTAATCCCTCCACTTTTAAATCCACAGGGAAGAAGTGAATGACAAGTTGCGTGACATGCCAGATGGTACATTCCTCGTGCGGGATGCTTCTACCAAGATGCAGGGAGATTATACTTTGACCCTCAGGTACAAAATCATTTGGAGAACAATGAAATGTTGCCTGGCAAAATTCAAGTGTATTTTTTACACCTTTCACTAAGCATAGTTTCTGGATTTCAATTATCTATATATATGACTACATTTTTTGTTTGTTTGAATGTTTGCTCATTTGATTGTCTGCTCATTAGATTATTTGTTTGCTGATATCTGTGATGTAACCTTATGTTTGTGCCCCCGTCATATGATAGCACGACAATTTTAGGATCACCTTACTCAACTTTGTCGTGGGGACACTTTCATCCAAGTTTCATTCAAATTGGTCTTATATTTTTAAAGTTAGAGAGATTTTAAAGTTAAAAAATTACCTTATGAAACTGAAGCTTGGCAATGTTCAGCATATGACGTCACAATGGGACCCGTCCGAGTGACGGCCAATGAAGGAGGGGTGGGCCACGATAACCGCCGGAAATAGTTGTTTTTCACACATGAATGTAGCGCAACGTGTATGTGCATTTGGCTTGTATACTTTTTTTTGCTGAAAAGTTGCATTATGCACCATATTATGAATTTTGATCTAAAATTCAGAATTTTGGACATCAAAATTATGAATCTGTAAAATCGAATATTGGGAGGTCTGTTGAGCCCACGAGCTGCCGCTAACTTTGATAGATGCGCTCCTCCCCACACCGCTCCCCCGGCTGGGAGGACCGGCGCACGTCCCGGTGTGCCCCGCGCCTGACCTTCCTCCCATGGTGCAGCGCGGCAGCAGAGGGTCCAACAAGATGGCCATCGCCGCTGTTTGCCGAAGATCACTGCCGTGCTGCAGGAGAGGCTTTGGGTCCATGGCTCGCTCTGGTTGCGGCATGTGGCCGAGGTGAGTGGCTCCCTCTCCCCTTCCCTGACCAAATAAGAACAGCATTTGGCTTTATGATCCTGCTTATTCTGAGGCTGTGTGCAGGGAATCCAAGCACAGGCAACATGCTCTTAGCATTTACTCTTAATATTTCAATCTAATAAATGAGATCACTTCTGCTGCTGCCTTATAGGAATCCCCTCATCCAGAAACCAAATGAGTGAATCAACACTACTGCACCCAAAGGAAGGAATCATAATCATACTTTATTAGCCATGTATGCTTTGCAACATATGAGGAATTTGACTTGCCATACAGTCATACCAATAAAAAGCTACAAAACACAAAATACATTTTAACATAAACATCCACCACAGTGACTCCTCCACATTCCACATCTCTTCCCTTCTTTGTTTGAGCCTTCCGTTGACGGGGTGATCTTGGTTCTCGTAGCCGGCGGTTGGTCCCTCTGCATCGGGGCGATTGAGCTCCCGCATCAGGGGGGATCTCGGCTCCCCCTCGCCGGACGATCTCACCTGGGTCAAGGCTGATCAAACCTCTTGCGACTTTGGAGGTTCCTGACATCAGCCTCTACCAGAGACTGTGGGCTCCTCGATGTTGAAATCCGCAGGCCACGGTTGGAGCGTCGATCCCAGGCAAGGGATCGCAGGCTCCGATGGTAAGTCCACAGTCCCGCGGTGGGGCTCAAAGTTAGTCTCGAGCAAGGCCGCCAGCTCCATGATATTTGGCCGCAGAGCCACCGGAGATACGATTCAGAAAACAATCGGATCTCCGGCAAGGTAAGAGATTGGGGGAAAAAGTTTTCCCCGACCCCACCCCCCACATAACACAAACCAGAGAACATTAACACATACTTTTAAAACACACTAAAAATAACAAAAATTACAAAAAGACAAGCGGACCGTTGGCGAGGCTGCCATCGCTGACGGCGCCACCCATCAATAATTCCTTGAGTGCCAAGATTAAAGTCGCATCTCCTTGTAGAAATCACTTGTAAGCCCTTGACCTGCGTGTTCTCATCAAATCCTCCTGGAATAAGGGTGAAAAGCAGATGACTACAGATGCTGGAAATCTGATTAAATTGTTTAATAAATTTGGAAATTTATTGACATCAGCATTGTAGTGCTACACCGATCTTAAACTTATTTCTCCCTCACCCATGAACATTTCCAGAAAAATAATTTTGGTTACACTCTTATTTCCTAATAAATAATTCAATGGTTGAGAAGATAATTGTGGGGCAGTTTCAATCAAATTTGTTGTCAGTGTAGGGCAGACTTTCTGGTTGCTGTTCACTTATTTTGATGCATGTAACACATTAGTTAGTTTTGCTTTTAAAAAGAACTTGTAAACTGCATTTTGTTGACGTGCATCCTCGATACAATTAGCAAACAATATAACCTGGAATGAGATTTGATTATCTGCGCAAGCTTGTATAGCTATTTAATGTGACTTTGAAAAATTAAACAATTTGACACCATCTAATCTGCTATTACCATGTGCTTCAGGTGTAAATTATTATTGGAATACAATTTCAAAATAACTGCAGATGCTAGAAATATGGCAAAAGTAGAAAACACTGAAAATATTCGGTAGATTAGGTTGCACCTGTAGAAAGGGAAACAGCCAATGTCACGGGTCTGGGACATTGTTCTTATCATTAGTGTCTGAATAATTTTATTCAGTGTCTTACGACATTATTGGTTGTATTTGACTTTCATTCCTTTCTAGCTCCAATCTTAACAATCTATTTGAAATTGAAGAGTTGACTGCAATATATATTTTTCCCATTTTTGTATCATTATAATGAATTATTGGCCACTCCAATGTCCTGATTATTTAAGCACCTTTTTCTAAATGCCTGTGTCCACATTACAATATTTAACCCATGCTCACCACCATTTTGTTTTGTTTGATCTTTTTGCATTCTCAAGTGGTCAGATTTGCACTCTAACACAATCCTTGTAGGACAATGTTTATCCCAATTAAATATTGGGCAAGTTGAAGCTGTCATATTATGTGCTTGCCACAAAGTTTGCTCCTCTGCCATTAAAACTTCATCTATCCATGGCTTCATCGCTCTCCAACAATTTTAGGCCCACCCTACTCGCCATTTGCCTGCAATCTCGATTGATCAAGTTTCCTTACATTTTAAAAGCAATTAACTTAAACTTTAATAAATGCACTCCTTCCCCCCCCCCCCCTCCCAGTAGGAGGACCGATGCCTGTCCAGCATGCCCCGTGCCTGACCTTCCTCCCGGGGTGCAGCACGGCGGCAGAGGGTCAAAGAAGATGGCCATCGAGCTGCCGCTGAAGGAGAGGTTTGCACCCAAAGGGTCCACGGCTCGCTCTGGCTGCCGTGATGGCGGGCCGGGGTGATTAGCTCCCTCTCCCCTTTCCTCTCCCCCATTGCCTGCACCCGGCCCCGGGGGTGACTCCCCGTCCGGCAACGGGTCCACGGATCTTCAGTTGGGGGAGGGTTGCCGGGCACTTAGGAGAGGTTTGGACGGAGGGTGGCCGGGCCCGCAGGAGAGGTTTGGACCCAGCGGGTCCACGCCCATCTAGTTACATTTCAAAATTCACAAATTACCTAATCAAAATGTATTTTGTTTCTACAATGATTTAAAAACTGGTATGACCATTGCAGAAAACCGAAACCACTGGTTTCACTTTAAAATTTATTGTATGAATATATAATTGAAGATTATTTTCTCAATTATATTGTTCTTGAAATTGCACAAACTACTGCTTGATTTATTAATGCAGCCAATCTCCTGGTAAATCTTTTATTTTTATGTTGGCTTCAAATAAGAATCCATGCACAAGAAGTGTCCATCAAAGGATTTACTCTTTTGTCCATCTAAGACATTAGTTGCCTTTCACCTTGAGCAAGCCTCCACCATAAATATTAACAGCCAATTTGGGTACAGTGTATCACAATATCTTCAGTTTTTAACTCTCTAGGCACTTTTTAAAAATCAATAATTCTAAGGTAGTGACACACATTTCTAGCTGCTTCAAATCTGCATGCATTTCCCATGTGACGATGGACCACAGTTGTTTAAGCAAGAGTTGTGAGCACCCAATTCTTGCCAATTAATTTCCAGACTGTCCAGCAACAATATAACTCTGTAATGGCCACCCCGTTTAAGCATTGGTGGGATTTAGTATTAATTGCTGGTCTTGTCATTGACAGCCCACATTCTATGATCAAATTGTGTCTACTTTTCAGGGAAGTTCTAATTCTTAAAATGGACACGAATGATGGGTGTGGGATAGGCTTGCAGTAAACTTTTGCAGAGGCAAATATCTTGGCTCATTTCCAATAAAGCCCCAAACTTATGTTGCTGTTCTAACATGGTGGAATGCTCTAAGGAATGAGAATAAGCCATGGACCTGGGGATACTCTAAACACGGTATTGAAATTTACAACACTTTGAGATGTAGAATCAATATCATCCTACATTGGATTGTATGTACCTGTCCTCGGGTGAAAAACAAATTGCCGTTAACAATTGCCTTGCATTTTCTATGGAACCATTGTCATTGATTTTTAGCAGTAATGACATAAAAACATTAAAACCTTTTAGGTAATCAGTGCATTTGACACTGCATATGACACCTCAATATGTATATTATGTGTACTATAAGTTGCCTTTTCTATTTTTGGGTTGCCTTCATCAAGTTCCATGATCTTAAAAAAACTACAAGCAGATTGGTAAACAGATTTGAAAATAAAATTGTATTCTACCTCTGAAGCTGCTCAGCTGCATTTTAGTTTGTTGCATTATTTTGCCTGACTATTTTTTTTTTCAAAAAAGCAACACGAGCCTTTTTGAGTTTAATTGCAACCGTTTGACACATTTCTGTGTATAGTTTCTCAAATGGCTATCACTTTTCTTTCTTGTCTCTTTATTATAGGAAAGGAGGCAATAACAAGCTAATCAAAATATACCATAGAGATGGAAAATACGGTTTCTCTGACCCACTCACTTTTAACTCTGTTGTGGAACTCATTAACCATTACAGACATGAGTCCCTTGCCCAGTACAACCCAAAGCTAGATGTTAAGTTAATGTATCCAATATCTAAGTTCCAGCAGGTAAATCAAGTTTTTATATTTCTTGTATTTAATGTTAGATCTCCAGGTGTGGTGCCATGTTAATCTATTGTTAGAATCTATTGTTAGAAATGTGGTATTGGAATGTTTAGCAATAAACCATATGATTGGGCAGGGTAGGCACTTGTTTATAAAGGACAAATCATCTTTGTTCTGAGAATTATTTTCGGTTGTAACTTATCAAGGCGTGTATGAGATTTGATGTATTTGAATTTTCAAAAGGCGTTTGATAAAATGTTCAAGTGCTTATTACAAATTAATTTCTCTTCAATCCTGCAAACCTGAATTAAGAATCTGTTGAGACATTAAATGGATGTAAATAGCTAATTTTCAGATTAACACATTTGAATTATTGGTAAACCTCAGTTATTTACAATCTATATCAATAACTTCAAGGATGGTCCAAATGTAATGTATTAAATAGGCCATTACTAAGAACACTGCACTATGTTGTGAAAAGTTGTGGACTCCTTACCCAAGGAAGGATATCCTTGGAGGAAAACAATACAGGTTGATACCTGAGATGAGGTGTAGGAGGGTGATTTTTCCTTTGGAGACACCTATTTTTGCCCAGAATTTAGAAGATAATCTCTCACAAACATTTCAAATGCTTTTGGGAGCTTGGCAGATTCAGAGCAGAGAGAGTGCTGGCTTTAACTGGACAACCTGAAATGTCTCAGTAAACCTTTAAAATACTTGATCCAAGAGTGATGTGGAGAATTTTCTATTTGGATACAGAGAATCACTTCATATGGAAATACTATTGGCATGATCTTATTGAATAGTGAAGCACTCTCATCAGGCCAATGGACAGGATGAATGATCTACTCCTGCTGCGGTTTCTCAGGGGAGTTGCTCAGTGAGAGTGCTATATCCTAAGAGTGGTTACTGTAACAGGACAGTCTACCATTTAAAAGGCTGTCCATTAAAAATGCATGCAGTCAAAGTAATATAATGACAGATCAATCTGTCATACCAAACATTTAATAGTAAGTGAATCTGATGCCTCGGGTGCCGCATGAGCTATGCTTCTCTTGCTGATTATTTGGTGCAGAATCTGTATAGACTCTGCTGACCTGGAGTACCAGTTTTATTTAGCCTTGTGCAGAATGATTTTATCTGCACGTCATAATATATAAGTTGTGTTTATTATATTCAGTGTTTGGTGAAAAGACAATTGCCTTTTGCAGATTGAAAACTTTGATAATAAAACAAATTATTGTGTAATTTTAGCACTGTCATCATAATGAAACAAATCGTGGTGAGAGTATAGTTATTCTTTGTGCTGTCCACTTTATTAAACAGGATCAGGTGGTGAAAGAAGATAATATTGATGCTGTTGGTAAAAAACTGCAGGAATACCATAACCAATATCAGGATAAGAGTAAAGAATATGACCGGCTTTATGAAGAATATACAAGGACATCACAGGTAGGTGCAGGAAGAACTGCAGATGCTGGTTTAAACCAAAGATAGACACAAAAAGCTGGAGTAACTTAGCGGGACAGGCAGCATCTCTGGAGAGAAGGAATGGGTAACGTTTCGGGTTGAGACCCTTCTTCAGATTCATCTCTACTGGATTGTGTTATAATCTCAAATGCTAGTTTTGACTGTTTCATCTATTCAAATATCATCTGCCATCTTTTAGTCAGTTCTTGTGGGCCTAAGCAACCAGCAATGATACATTGTAGATAACCTGCTAGGCTAACTGAAGAGACATGAATTTATAATTGAACTTGAATTTATAATTTAAGTTCCTTCATTCACTTTTAGGACATCCCAAAGCACTTGATAGCCATGATTTTATTGAATGTGTGGTTTTGGTTGTAATATAGGCAATGCAGTAGGCAGTTGCATACAGTAAGTTCTATAACCAGCAATCTAATGGTCAGATAATCAGGTTAAGGGTGAAATCTTGGCTAGGTGCTAGGGATTACTACTTTCTTCTGAGAGAGTGTACAGGGCTTCATTTTTAACTTGTGAAAGTAGGCCTTTCAATTGTGCAGCTATGCCACAATATGGCACCGTGTCTCATCGTAGTTTTTGGTATGCAGGTCTATAAATTCAAATTTAAATCTGGAATCTTCCAACTTGCCAAACGTCCTAGCTGCTAAGCCATGGCTAGCACTGAGTGTGATGTATTTATAAAGACTGAGGTAAAAGGGGGAAGGTGAAAGCAGTGTAGGGCTGAGCAATGGGAATAGGATATTTTTGTTGTTTTCAGGGTGCTATTGGAAGTTCTTGTGGAGCAAATTATAAAAGATTGTAAATACATTGTAACGATTGCTTAAGATTAATACAGTGGGTAGGTAATGACAGTGTTGGAACTTATCTTGTGCGAAATACATGATGGTATATATACTTGGATACTGCCATCAACTTTCAATTAATATGTAGGACTATACGATCTGCTAATCATCACTTTGGCTTTTTGCAAGAACCAATGAGTATTCAAGAGCCATCTTTGAAACATTGCTACCTTAAAAGTATTTAGTCATGTGTTTGGTTGGATTTTTTAAGAGGTGACAAGCTACCTTTGCAGTTTGCTTCAAGCTGTGTGCTGAGGCCAAGTTTTTCAAAATGCACACTTTGCAGCCTTGTTATTATAAAAACACTCTTTTTTTCAATGAAGTTCGTTAACTTGTGATTCTTGGCTTAATAAAATTTGTTACTAAAACCTTCAAAGATTGGATTATAATATACTTAACCCAAAATCCCCTTTTCCTTTTATTAGGAATATTTTGGCACCTACTTTAGTTAAATTGTGAGTGTGCTTGGATAAGCTTTGTCTTATGCTTATATGAGCATTCTCATGTTCAAAGTGGCCTGTTGATCTCTTGCAGTACTGAGTTTGTCCTAAAACTCCAGCTCTCTTTGGCTAGTGATAGAATACTGATTTATTTATTTGTGTCATCACACAACTGTTTGCCAATAGCGAGCAAATTTTAGTGCCACGTCGTTGGCCTCTGCAAGATCCTTTACAGTGCATGTATCATGCAGCATGTCACAGCTCAGCAGATGTTCCATGGTCTGGAGGCCCCGTCCGCACTCGCAGTCTGCCGCATCTTCAATATATCCCCACTTCAGCATGTTCGATTCACTCCTACCCGTGCCTGTCCGCAGTCTGTTGAGACTGCGCCAGGTTATCCACAGTGCATACTGATGCATTAGTATAAATCTAGAAATCGTGTGATAGCAATTAAGTTCACCCTCTGTCTATTATTAATTGAAACCATTGCACAGCCATTGATACAGTACTGTGATATTGTATTGTGGGATAAATTTCACATTAACAGAACTTCTCAAATTTGATTTCTCCTTGTTAAACATTTCACTTAAGCTATGGTTTGCAAAATGAGTTGGAAATTTAGATCTTTAACCAAACAAAATTGCATTGTATGGGTGATATGAACTGTTTGGTTTCAGGGCATTGAGACCTCTATCCCATCATGAAAATTGAGATTACCCTTGGAGAAATGCTGACCAAAGTTTATTAATAGCAGTGGTTAATGGACAAACTATTACATTGTTTACGACCAGTAAATTGGTCACCTAACCATAAAACTGATCTGAATCTTAACAGGAAATACAAATGAAGAGAACTGCAATTGAAGCCTTTAATGAAACAATACAAATATTTGAAGAACAGTGTCACACTCAAGAGCGCTACAGTAAAGAATATATTGAAAGATTTCGCAGGGAAGGGAATGAGAAGGAAATTGAACGGTATGTTGCTTTGCTTTTACTCAAATAATAACTTAATGAAGTAACCCACTGAATCTCTCTCAGAATACTAATATTAACCGTCATTTAAAAGTTCAACACAGGGAGGTCATTCAACTAACATGGCCTGTACCCTTGTGTATGCTCCCACCTGCATCCTTCCAATATACCCTTCAGCTTGGAAGCATAAGTTGACTTCCTAATCTTGTATCCTTCCTTGCTATCTCTTGGATCTCAGGCAAAGACTACAATTGTTGTAAATTCTAAATAAGAACCAAAATTATGAGGAATCGTCTCCAACCCAAGCATTTCTAAAAAGGAAGAACAGTTAATGTTCTTTTCAGTTAATGGTCAATTACTTTTTATCAGAACATGCATTTCTCGGCTTTTATTCCTCTCTAGATCTGCCTGTTTTAAAATTAATTCCGCAATATGCATTTGTCACATTTAATCAGTTTTTCCACTGTTAACTATTCACCTGATTTGTTGCCATTAGCAAACTGATACATTCAGAAACTGAATCCAGCTGATCAGTTCATGTCACAATAAGAGTCTCCTTCATAATGTACTTAAATCGCAGAAATGGGAGTAGGTCATTTAGCCCCAAGTCATTTAGCCCCTCTTGTCGGTCGTGCTCTTCAATGGGACCATTGCTAATCTGAGAATTAATTTAATTAACCTCAGACTATTCTTTCTATCCCTGACATTCCAATGAGTGAAAATAGTGTCTTGCTGCCTCCTGTTGTTCCACTTTAATATCTTCAACATGCCATATATTGAAGGCATGCGATGTTTGGGATAATTTTGCTTTCACAACGCGCATCCTATGTAAACCTAGCTCAAGTTAGCAATATATACACATTTCCTATGTCGGGTTATAAATTCCGGTAAGGGTGAAATTGTAAGGGGAAAAAAGTACTAAATATAACATTAAGTTTGACTCAATAAATATAAACTGTTAGCACCATCCATGTAGCATCCTCAAGTGCAAACTGAAACAAACCTTCCTTTGTATGCCAGGATAATGATGAATTATGAAAAACTCAAATCTCGTCTTGGGGAGATCCATGACAGCAAGATGCGTTTGGAACAGGATCTGAAGAAACAAGCGTCTGATAACAGAGAGATTGACAAGAAAATGAACAGCATCAAGCCAGACCTTATTCAGCTGCGAAAGATCAGGGATCAGTACCTTGTGTAAGTAGCAACACAAAATAAATGACATTGAATTTACTTTATTGACGGGCAATACTTGGCTGAGTGTAACAATTAACAATTTATGTCTTGTGTCTCTGTGTCCATTTGCAGGTGGCTCAATCACAAAGGAGTACGTCAAAAACGAATAAATGACTGGCTTGGAATCAAAAATGAAAATACAGACGAGTGAGTAATTTTTCTTGTAAATACTTGTTAAACTTTAAGCTGAAATAGTAATACAGTTACTATTATCCTTGCAACCTTTAAGGTTTGATTTTAGAGATACAGCACGGAAACAAGCCCCTTTGAACCACTGAGTCTGTGCCGATCACCCCATACACCAGCACTATCCTACACACGAGGGACAATTTACAATTTTAATAAAGCCAATTAACCTACAAACTATGTCTTTGGAGTGTGGGAGGAAATCAGAGCACCCGGAGAAAACCCACATGGTCACAGGGAGAACGTACAAACTCGTACAAACAGCACCCATAGTTAGGATCGAACTATCAGCGTCTCTGGTGCTGGAAGGCAGCAGATCTACTGCAATGCCACTGTACCACCTTTTTTTTTAAGACACCCTCTAATTTATAAATGCCAATATCTTTAAATCTGTATCCATACAGTATTTGGAAAGGTATTGCCTCGGAAGTATATTTTTTTCCACTTTAACTTGGAGTTGAGCAACTGATTAATCAGCTTTCAAATAAACCTCCTCTGAGTGACTATGATTCACCTTCCAGGATTCTTCCTTCTTGTGCTAATGCCGCCAAAGTAGCATTACAAAAATGTTGAAGGAGATAGTTATTTGCAATAAAACATGACTTCAAAATTTTATGAGTAAAATTCTATTTTGATCATACATTCATTTGCCTGGTTAACAACTAGAAAAAGGTTGATGTTATATCAGAAGGGAGTTAAGCGCAGGCAGTGCTGTGTATTTCCAACACTTATAATTTCGGACTTGCAGTATTCTAGTTTTGTCTTGATTTTTTTTCTAATTGAATTGATTAGAAACATAGAAAAATAGGTGCAGGAGTATTCGGCCCTTCGAGCCAGCACTGCCATTCAATGTGATCATGGCTGATCATCTAAAATCAGTACCCTGTTCCTGCTTTTTCCCCATATCCCTTGATTCCTTTAGCCCTAAGAGCAAAATCAAACTCTCTCCTGAAAACATCCAGTAAATTGGCCTCCACTGCCCTCTGTGGCAGAGAATTCCACTGATTCACAACTCTGGATTGGAAGATTCAGCATGGAAATAGGTTCTTCAGCCCACCAAGTCCAGGCCAGCTATCGATCACACATTCAGACCTGTTCTATGTTGTTCCAATTTCACAATCTTCACACTAGGGACAACTTGTAGAGGCCAATCAACCTATAAACCCACATGTCTTTTGGATGCGAGTCAGGATTGAAACTGGGTCTCTGGCACCGCATGGCACCAGTGTGGCACCTTTAGTTGGGAGAAGAATAAATATACTTTAAAACTGTTGGTTCTGTAGGAAACTTCACTAATCTTGGAATCAATATCTATTTTCAAACAGTCCAAATTTGGTGCTGCTCCTCTTTACGTTTTCAAAGCATAATTTAAAACATGCTTTTCTATCTGTTGGCAAATCATTAATTGTGCAATTAATCATGCTATCCAGATTATAAGCATTGGTTTTGTAATGTTGAATGTCAAGCTAATGATTTAAATAAGTAGTTGTGTTGTCATGAATACCTCGGAGGTCCAGTAGACAGATAGTTTTGTCTCTTCACTTTCTAAGTAATGGAGCCAAATCTATGTGTCTCAGTCATGTTGATCTATTTAAATGGGCTTGTTACTCGAATGTTTGGAAAAAACTTTCACACCATTAAACTTATACCAGTTTACAATAGACAATAGACAATAGGTGCAGGAGTAGGCCATTCAGCCCTTCGAGCCAGCACCGCCATTCAATGCGATCATGGCTGATCACTCTCAATCAGTACCCCGTTCCTGCCTTCTCCCCATACCCCCTCACTCCGCTATCCTTAAGAGCTCTATCCAGCTCTCTCTTGAAAGCATCCAACGAACTGGCCTCCACTGCCTTCTGAGGCAGAGAATTCCACACCTTCACCACTCTCTGACTGAAAAAGTTCTTCCTCATCTCCGTTCTAAATGGCCTACCCCTTATTCTTAAACTGTGGCCCCTTGTTCTGGACTCCCCCAACATTGGGAACATGTTTCCTGCCTCCAATGTGTCCAATCCCCTAATTATCTTATATGTTTCAATAAGATCCCCCCTCATCCTTCTAAATTCCAGTGCATACAAGCCTAATTGCTCCAGCCTTTCAACATACGACAATAGTGTGAAGCTGCAATATTGTTCCAAATAGGGTTCCTATTTAGGTTTGGTTAATAGGCCGCGGACCTTTCACCGTCCGGCGCGGCGCTTCAATGTCGGGAGCCCCGACCGCCCCGATGTGGCAGCTCCAGCAGCCTGACCGCGGGAGAAGACGGCAGGGAAGAGAAAAATACATTCTGGCCTTCCATCACAGTGAGGAGGAGACTCACTGTGATGGATGTTTCTTTTGTTTGGTGTTAGTTTATGATTGTATGTGTTATTGCATTTTTATTGATTATTCTTATTGGTCTTATTGTTGAACTGCGGGTAATTTTTCATTTCACTGCACATTTATGTGTATGTGACAAATAAATGACTATTGACTATTGATAGTGACAGCAATAAGTTTTTTTTTTAAACCCAGTCACTGAAACACCCAAGCTATATTACTATTCTTTCAATGTTATGTAATTAAAAGGTCGAATTGAAATTTGGGTACAAAATAAAAAATATTGATAACCTCACTGACATGCACTCTGCAGGTTTCAGTAAGTAACTTGTTATATACAATTTCGCCTCAGCACATATTTCATGACTGAAGAAGATGAAAACCTTCCTCACTTTGAAGAAAAGACCTGGTTTGTAGGAGCTATTAATCGAACACAAGCTGAAGATTTACTTCAAGGAAAATCAGATGGTGCCTTCCTAATCAGAGAAAGCAGTAAAAAAGGCTGTTACGCTTGTTCTGTGGTGTAAGTAACTTAGACTTTTTTTATTAACGATGTATTTTGGCATATCCAAATTATTACTAATGTTGGATCAGATGTTTTCATTAATCAAAACTACAGGAATGGCTGTCCTGCTACTTGGAGGAAACGTGCAGAACTTTATTATAAATTTACAATTTGTCATTTAAATTCATTTTTGATTTATTTTTACAAATGTGTTGCAAATTTTTCGTACTTTGGCAGTCTTTATCGAGGTCCTGTTCTACCCTTCATCCCATGCCAATGATCTTCCTATGTTTCCTTGAATCATTGTCACTCTTGGTTGTTAAAACAGCTGATCTGGTGGTATTGAAGGAAGAACAAAAGCACAGCAACATTGCTTCTGATTGAAACTGTCAGTGGAGAAAGAGGGACATTGAAAGCAAGATTCCAGTCACGGAACAATGATAAATGCATAAGCTTATTAGTTTTGGTGTGGAAGAGATAATGCAAATTGGATGTGAGGTGTCATGCGACATGATGGGATGTGGAAATCAGTCGAAGGATACAAGGGAATGCATAGGAGAGGTATCAGAGTATTAGCATTTTTCTATGTGAGGTGTGCTATAGATGAGTCTTATGCAAGACAGGTGTCTTAAAAATGTCAAGGATGTGTCGGTACAGCTTTCTTTTCCATGATGTTCTTGGAAATCTCTTTACCTTCTGTCAGACATTTTTGGAATTTTATTTTCACTCGTCCAATTTCCACAGTTTGGGGCCAGACCGAGGGCAGGGCTCATCCTATGGGAAGCCAGCACTTCAGAACAAGAATCGAGGGATATATTGAAGGCTTTGTCTGCAAGGTCTGGCACATGACCAGTACTCTGTGGGACCGACTGAGCAGTTTGATATGCTTCAGAAGGGTGATTGTGCTGAAAAAGAATGCCTTTCTGCTGCATTCACAATAAACCACAGTAAAATTCCAAAATCCTATTGCCACAAACAATTAAAGCAGTCTTTCTTCTGGTTGGAAGACCTTGGTGGCATTTTGACCAGCTGCATGGTAAACTTCTATTTATAGCTGCCAATATAACACGTGGGCATAACTTAATATGAGAGATTATTTTTTCTTAATTCAGTAGCTGCCCAAATTAGCAGCCATATGAAAGAGACATAATTGTGCAAAATAATGAATTTAAATTGTATCCTAAACCTTTGAATGTTCAGCAAAACTGTTTGGTAATTGCAAAATGTAGCCAAATGATGAAAGTAACAGATTCCTAAGAACTGTTATGTCAAAATTGGAATTTCAAAAGCCCATTTTTATTTAAACCGTATGTATAAGAAACAATAGTATAAAAAGTTACCATTGTATTTGCGATGATAGGGGAACAAAACTCTAGTACGTTAAAGGAAATGATAGTGACATTTTGAAATGCAAGTGAAATCTTTCATTTATACTTTGTGGTAACAGTAGCTGTAGTTAATTTGTGGTACGGACTCATACAAGAATAATTCCAAACTAGATCTACAAAGACATATTAAGAAAGCAGAATCTATTATTTTGCATATAATGTTATCAAAGGGATATTTCCTTTTAAAGATTTGGAAGGTGAATCTTCAAATTGATTCTGACTATTCAAGTTCTGCATTAAATTAGACTTTTCAGTATTTTCAGGTAACTGAGATTTTGTTGTGAGCAACTGTCATTGACCTTTCGATCGGGAAATTAATTAGGAAGACATAGTGTTTGAACCAAAGAGATTGTTAGTTTTAATTCTTGCCAGGCAGTGAGTGTCTTCTGTCTACAAATTAAAATTGGGATTCTCAATAAATTGCTCATATGCTTTGTGAGTGGTGTAGAGGGAGGAGTAAGATAATCTGAAAGAGAGAGAGAGATAAAAATTGCCAAAATATATGAAATGTATTTCAGCCATTTTAAGGTAATTACATGAATGAATAAGTTACTTGACTAAAATGTGCTATCAACACATTTTCTCTTGCTGATATCTTGTTGCATCTTCCCTTTATAGTGCCGATGGAGAAGTGAAACACTGCGTGATTTATAGCACGCCGAGGGGTTATGGATTTGCAGAACCATACAACTTGTACAGCACTCTTAAAGACCTGGTGTTGCATTATCAACAAACTTCACTGGTCCAGCACAATGACTCTCTGAATGTGAGACTGGCTTACCCTGTTTATAGTCAGATGCCCTCTCTGCGCAGATGAATGTTCAAGAGTTGGCCGTGAAAAATTACAGAATACTGAGGGCATTGTACTTGGCTGCTTTTGCACAGTGAGTACAGAATGTGAATCAGGACAGTGGTGTACTCAAGAGTTCAGGTGACCTGGTGCTACCTAAACTCCAACTGTGACTTTCTGTTTTCTGCTTTTATTTCAATCAGAGAGAAACACAAAAAAACTGGAAATGTATCTAATTTTCTTTCTTTTTGGTTTTTGTTTTGGTGTCATACGTGTGGGGCTGAAACCTTAGTCCAAACAATCTGGTGCTGATGGCTCTGGGCTATTCATCTTGCGAGTTTAAAATTCTCCAACTTTCAGATGTTCTCTTTTTCATGGAACAGCCAAGAAGAACTCTGTTAGTCTTAACTTCAAATCTCAGCAACATCTAGTGCAACTCTTACAAGAGACCCAGTGTATGAAGAAGACTTCTTTACATTTTTAGTTTAGTCAACATATTCTTCTTGAACTAGACTCGTCCAGATTATCTGATTTCTTTCACTCGTTGGATGACGCTGAACTCGGTGTGAAAGAAGACCAAAGGCATTCAGGAGAGCTTCTAACGAAAGTTAAAACTCGTGAAATTTGAATTCAAAGTTGCACAAAGGGTCGCTTTTCAATGTACTGGAGTACAAGTAAAAAAGAAATACAAATAAAGAACATTTTATGGCTTCTGTGACTAGAGCTCTTCACAAAAAAATATAACCAAAATGTAAAGACCAAGGCATCTTTTGATGTTGGTTTTAGCACTTAATATTCAGTCAGATGTCTGCAGCCGCACATATTTGCACCAAAATGTTAGTGTTTTTAAAGAATAAAAACACTAATGCATAATGTTATTAACATAACCTTTAAACTTTGCAGTTTTTTCTTTGACTAGTCATGCATAACCCAGAAAGCAAGCTTCAAGTCGTAGCTGTAAGAAGGCAAGTACTTTAAAGGTGAATAGAATTAGACTAAAGAAAGAAGTGGGCAAGGCTTGAAACAATACTTTTGTTTCATAGCTCAAGAATAGAAAGTGCAATTTGTAATGCTTCTGGATGGCAAAGAAAGATTCTGTTTAAAGGGTTTTTTAAAAAAAAAGAGTGGTTGTGCAAGTACAAGATTGGTGGATAGTTACTATTCCAATAAAAAACACAAGCTGAATTAGATGCTTTTCATATTTATGGAATCAGATTTGTGCATTGTGGCTGGAAATATACACCAGTAATTTTTGAGGAATTGGATAAAGATCTTTGTAGAATGTGAACAGTTTAATTTTAAATGAAGCAGGAGACTACTTGTTGAGTTCACTGAGGATGCTCCCTGAGATGCCATTTTGAAAAAGATATGGCTCGTCCAGGAAACGGGCCCCATGATGCACAGGGCATTTTGTTTAGATATGTGCAATTCAAATAAAAAGCATTTTGCAAATCTTTTTCCAAAAGAATAAAAAGATGGCAGCTAATTTTCTGCAATAATTGTCTTTCTTGAAACTAATATTTGCATTAAATACTTTTTTTAGGAACTGGATCAGCAGTTTCGTATATTTACAAGTATTTTTTAGCCTTTTCCTATCTCCTGCCAAAACTTTGAGAACCAGCACCAGTTGGTTTTTTTACAACAGTAAATAATCTCTCCACTTTTTCCTTCTCCCTGTTGTAATCCCTGAGCCATTGCTACATTATGCACCAATGCTGAAATAGTTTGGTTCCTTTTTGTTATGTCTGAAAAGCAATAGGCTCTCAATGAAAAATGTAATTGTTGAAATTTGCCCCAGCATTTTGAGAGAGCCAAGGTAAGTTCTCTGCATTTCTGATTCTTTTCACAGATAATTAACAATATACAAAACATATAAAATGGTTAGGCTTTCTTTTTTCCAGCCATCCAGATGCAATCGATTTGCATTTGTAGTGTTTTTTCTTGTCATGGCAGAAACCTGATACACTATATATCAATTTATATTAACAGTGAAGCTGAAGAGAATGAGCATCCATAGGTCTTGAGGGCAAATGGCACTAAATGAAACATTGCCATTTTATTTTGCAAGAGTCCCTGTTTAACTGCAGGTAATAACAGAAATGGTACATTTTAACTCTTCACTGTGCACAAGCTGGTGGTTATCCAGCATTTATCAAAGGTGCATCTGTAACTTTAAGTGTTGCCCACTTACTAAAATTTTTTTTTTGGTACTTGAGCAATCATATTTCTGTTTTGATTTTTTTTTCGTACTGGTAATGCTAGTTGGACCCTGGAATAGAGTTGAAAATTTCTTGGATTCATGGAAGGGGGTGGGGATGGCATTAACGGTAGTGGATGATTGTTGATAAGTACTTCTGAAAGAAGTTTAAATGGCAGATGGGATGCACTTGGAAATAAAGTGTATCTGCCAATATTCAGATTTTTTTTTAAAGTGAACGCGTGTATTTTACTCTTTTCTGAGAAAATTTGTTTAAACACTAAATCTGGGTAATTTGGTCAAATTATTAAGAAGTGTTGATCAAAAAAAATTAAAGTCCTTTTGGGAAGTTGCAGGAATGTTAATTCATTGTGTTGATGTTATGGCTGCCATTGTACAATTTTGTTTACTCCTTGCCATACCTTGTGTCTTGGAAGTACAGAGCGATACAGTTTTTCTTTGTGGCTATAATCATTAATAGGAATAATATACAACCCACACCAGTTCTGCAGTGAAATGTTATGCTTTGAGATTATGGATTAGCAGCAGTTGGCATTCCATGGCTGCATAGCTAAATCCTCACTCTGGATCACCTCCACAGTAGAATAGCATTCCCACTGGATGCTTGTGAGAAGGAAATGAAATTAAAATGGAGAACAATCGTGCATCTCATCAACTATGCTTGGTGTTTGTTGATGCTGCCATTATTCTCCAGGCTGTCCAGCTCTTTCAGTGAACAAAGACAATGATTGAAAATGACAACTGAATGAAGAAAGCAGGAAATTTTCCAAAGTGCAGGTGTTGATGGGAGCCGGGCTGTCGGGTGGTTCGTTGGTGATGGAAATGAGGAGAAATGTCTTGAATATTTTACAATGCCATTTTACAGATCATGCCAACAAAATAACATGTAAACTGACCTGAGCACAGATGCAATGTGTTCAGTTCAATTGAGATAAATTCTGAAGTGCTGAATGAAGATTCAAATTACAATATTTAATCTGATTTTTCAGATGAATGTTTCAATTTATTACTGAAATAAATTTTCATGTACTTGTGTAGCAACCAGCAATTAAAACTAAATTTGAAACAATCGTGGTATGAGGGCTAAAATATGTAATATTTCTTGATCTACATTTTTAAAGGGTTGTAATTTCTCATTGCCACTTACCCCTTTCTCATCTGTCCTTTCCATCTGCACAGACTAATCTTTCTGTGCCTGTTTTTGATGGAAGGACAGACCAACCTCTTTTGGACTTTATTGCTTTTGAAGAGGGGGGTGAGAGGGAAGGAACGTGAGTTGGGATTTTTTTTACCCTGGCATCTAATTGCCGGTTGCATTCTGGTGCTCCCTTTGAACAAACTAAAATCTTTTCAAGGATTCTTGAAATTAATAATCAAAGCATATAATAAAACTATTTAAACTGGAATACTTAGAATTGTTTGTTACTAGGATTGCAGTTCTAACTTGATGAAATTTCACCTTTTTAGTCATTGCTGAATGGTTTGTGGAGGCAGGAGGAATGTGGTTGGTGCATGGAAGCGGAGCCATACAATTATAAAAGCCACCTTTTTCAAATCGACATTTTTCTTAAAGTGACCAATATCCATGAGTAAATGAAGTTTATTGCTGCAGAAAACATGGTTTATAAAGTGTTTTCAATTTTACAGCAAAATATTATTTTAAACAAATACCTTGCATGCTACTTGAAATTGCCTCTTTTGGTTTTCCAGAATTGAAAGGGGGGAAATATGATCAACTTGTGCTATTGTATTGCTTTGTATTTTGAGTTGCAGGTACTTCAAAACCATACACAAAATTCATCGACTAATTTACCTTCTCTTTTTGTTTATTTTTAAAATGAATTTCAAAGTGTCACCACTTTTGAGCATTGACGACATCTTCAATTCAAAAAGAGGGAATAATAGAATTAGGAGCACTAGGTTACATTGGAATATTTCACCCTTTCAATTCTACGAACTTGACTGGTCAAATGAACACTGCCCCTTTGCTCTGTGCTAAGGCCCAACATCAAATAATTTTAGCGGCTATAGTTTAGTTCCTATTAGACAGATTTGTACCAGACTGAACAATAACTACTTGGACCACAAAGGTGGTGACGGTATTGGAAATAAGGTAAAATTTCAGACTGGTAATAGAGAAGGTTGTTAGTAAGGAGATGCTGATGAAAGCATAGCAAATCAGGCTTTACTATATAATGTGGTAGTTTGTGCTTGACTTGACTTGATTCTGATAACAAAGGAAAGTGGCCTTCATTCTTGTCGCAATAGGTTATTTTATAACAAAAAAATGTAAAACGAAACTTTCACAATGTTATATGCAACTATTATTCCCTGCTCCCAGGTTTGCGTGAGTGTAGCATACAAATCGGGCATTTGTGAATCGAATTCAAATATGTGCATAACCTACCAAAATGACACCCTGCAAGTATAGCAGATAAACCTTAACTAGGAATTGAATAGAGTATTGGTACTGTACACAAAACAACATAAAAACAGCTAAAACTTCTGTTTAATTGGGAACAATGTCTTCACAATAACCGCATCAAACCATTGCAAAATGTTAGTAAAACAAAAGCCATATGGTACTGTTCCATAGATGGTATTCTGAATTCCCAGCCTCGGGACTTAAAAACAATTCACGGCAGTTTTTTCAAGTTGCCAATTTACCACTGAATTTAAAACTAGTATTGAGCTCAGGATTGATGTCCATTGGATTGGACCTATCCAAATTTAATTAATTTGCACTTTGAGCTGTTAACCCTAATTACAGATTTATTTGAGAAGGGAGAGGAAGTAAATTTGCATACTTTCCAGCATTACCATCTCCTGGTACCTAGTCTTTTGTAGCATTGTGTTTCCTACACTTGTGAAGAAAGCACATTATTTATAATCAGTTGACCACACAATTCTCAGCCCTGGTAGGAACTCCTAATGGTGGAGAAATGCTGTGGTTCCAATGGCATAGTCACCAATTGCTAAGTTAGTGTTCCATGATAACTTTTTATGCCTTTTTAGTCAGTATTGTATTTGCACATTTTTATTTCAAGAAAAACTAGGTTCAGCAAAATATGCTTTCAAGTTTTTTTTGTGAACACTTTAGAAGTTCTACCTGATAACACTTGCTTCATTTGAATGATTATATTCTTTGAACATTTTAATTGTCATAAATTGGATTGTTTTGGTTCTCTGCAGGACAGAAGGCTTACATGGTATGTTGCAAGCAGTCAAAAACGGGCATTTTTATTATTTTTATTTTTGCGGTCTCATTTTTATGCTGTTTTTCTGTCTTTCTCTTTCTTTGTTTTCTCTTTTTTATTGTTTTTCTGTTTTTTTCTCTCTCTATTTTTATTTTGTTTAATCTGTTTTCACTCTCTTGCACACTCATAGATTTCATGCACTTTTCACAGACAAACCCAGCATGTAACTTGAGTATGTTGACTGTTGTATCTGTGTAATTCAACTTTGTTCTGTCTGTAAATGGTGTAGTTTAATATGAACTTATGTAGCTTACAAGAAAAGGTCACATCGTACATTGCAACTAATCGAGTAGCATTTGCTCCCATTCCTGGTATGTTATATTTTACAGATAACTGTATACTGCACTAGGCTGTATCAATTGTGCAAATCTGTTCCTCGTCTGCAGCTGAGTCTTTTGTGACACCAATAACAGGTCGCAGCATGTATGGGATTTTCTGCATTATAAGCATTGACTCTGTTTCACTCTCCACACAGTAACTGCTACTGTCTTCACAACTGGTGATATTTTCTCCTTTTTGTCAAGTTGCCATAACTTCATATTATTCATCTATCTTGCAGAATAAAAATGTATTTTGTTGAGAATCAGTGTGAAGGGTTTAACTTTTTAACAAAAATAAAACCTATTTCACCTACTAATTTCTCCTTTTGCACAGTTGATTATAATGCCCTGCTTTATATTGAAAGAAATAATACAATTCCTATAGAAGTTTCACCAAGCAAATCTCATGAGATAAATCGATAGGATTCTATAACATCCTAAGGACACGCTGAACCATTTAGACACTTGGGTAAGAGAAAACCTATGCAGACAGTTAATTTCCATTTTGAAGTGGAAATGCACAAATTGTTAATCCTCATTGCAAATTGGAGATGTTCTCTGTAAAGAAAGTAAAACATGTTAAATAATTTAAATCTCGTTTCTTCAAACTGTTTATATACCTTTGAACAAAATTTGGAGGAATCGCAAGTAAAATTCCTTTTGAGGAAACGTCCAGCAAAAGGAAATGACATTCCTGCAAAATAATTTCATCTGTTTTCCTCACTGCTTCGATATTTGGGCCTCAAGATAGTGGACAGCACAGTGTCTCTGAGAAATATGATGTCGTGCAGCATTATTGTTTACAAAATATGTGACTTGCAAAGTTGACAATCTTGGTTTCTCCTGTGTCAATGGTATCACATTTGTAATGAGCCTAAATACTTAATTTCCATATGTTCCATAATGTCACATTCAAGATGGGCAAGGCCCAATGATGGTATTTACTCATTCAAGAAAAAAAGATTTCCATTGCTAGTGCATTGTCTCCAGAAGTACCTGGCATACATTAGATATAGATTAAAAAAGCTGACTATAAAATCAGTTTGGGATAATGTATGATAGCCCCTTGTTTGATAATAAGACAGGGAAGAAGAGACTACTTTCGTTGGTAGATGCAAATAATCACATTGAGCTGCTAAACTATCATGCATCAATATTTTGGGGGGTTTTGGGAGCTGCTGCTTGAAAACCAGCCCTTCAGTCCATTGAGTCCATGCCCACCATCGATCACCATTCACACTAGTTCTGTTCTTCCAGATTCTCACCGCTCCCTACACATTAGGAGCAATTTTACAGAGACCAATGGGCCTACATCTTTGGGATGTGCGAGGAAACCTACATAGTCACAGGGGGTAGACACAGAATGCAGGAGTAACTCAGCGGGTCAGGCAATATCTCGGGAGAGAAGGAAAGTGTGACGTTTTGCGTTGAGACCCTTCAGTCACAGGAGGAGCATACAAACTCCATACAGACAGCACCAGAGATACCACTACTGCAGGAAGACTACTTTGTTTATCTACCCTATGGTCTCATAATCCCACAGTGAAAACCTATGCAACCTATCCAATCTCTCCCCATAACTTAGTCCTCCAATACAGTCAATATTCTGGTTGATGTCCAGTACAACCATGTTCCTGTATATGCAATGACCATATTGATTTGCACACAATGCTCCCAAGTGCAGTCTGACCAGTGTTGTGTAAGGTTGCAGTGTAATGTCTTAACTTTTATATTCTATATTCAACCTACGAAGGCAAACATTCTATATGTCTGCTTCATGCTATCTGTATTGCCACTTTCAGTGAACAGTGGCCAGCACAGTGGTAGAGTTGAATGGCCTACTCAAGAGAAAGAACGTTTGATGGCATTTTCTCCCTCTGTCCCTCCCTCCCTCTCTCTCTCCCCCTCCCTCCCTCTCTCTCTCCCCCTCCTCTGTTTGTGAGCCATGCTGCCTTACAGCTCCAACGACCTGGTTCAATCCTGACCTTGAATGCTGTCTATGCGGAGTTTGTTCGTTCTCTCTGTGACCATGTTAATTTTCTTTGGGTGCTCTGGTTTCCTTCCACATTCCAGACATGCAGGTTTGAAAGTTAATTGGCTTCTGTAAATTATCCCTAATGTATAGGATACAGCTACTGTACCGGTCGGTGTTCGTTGGTCGCCATGGGCTGAAGGGTCTTTTTCTATGCTTTATCACTAAAGTATGAACTTGATCCCCAAGATTCTTCTGTTCATAAACATTCCTTCGTGTCCTACTGTTTACTGCATGCGCCCTACCCCATTTGACTTCCCAAAATGTATCACCTCTCACTTGTGATTAAATTTCATACGCCAGCACTCTGCCCAACTTTCCACCTGATCAAGACAACCTTCCTTGCTATCCACAATACCATCAACTTCAGTGACATCTGCAAACTTGCCACTCATACCTCTTACATTCACGCACATCGTTTATACAAGTGCAAGCGACAAGGGGTGTGACATAGATTCCTCCAGTGCACCACTAAACACAAACTTTGATTCAGAGAAGTTACTACAATTCTCTTATCCTCAATTCTCTTTGGGAACCATATCTGAGGAAGGGTGTGCTGGCTCTGGAGAGGGTCCAGAGGATGTTTACAAGAATGATCCCAGGAATGAGTGGATTAATATATGATGAGTGACGACACTGGGCCTGTACTCGCCTGAGTTTAGAAGGATGCGGGGGGACTTGATTGAAACAAATCGAAGTGAAAAGCTTGGATAGAGTGGATGTGTTTCCACAAGTGGGAGAGTCTAGGACCAGAGCTCATAGCCTCAGAATTAAAGGACATTCCTTTAGGAAGGAATAGAGGAATTATTTAGTCAGAGGGTGGTGAATCTGTGGAATTCTTTGTCACAGAATGCTGTGGAGGCTGTCAATGGATATTTTTAAGGCAGAGATAGATTCTTGATTAGTACGGGTGTCAGGGGTTATGGGGAACAGGCAGGAGAATGGGGGGAGATAGAGATCAGCCATGATTGAATGGCAGAGTAGACTTGTTGGGCGGAATGACCTAATTCTGCTCCTATCACATGACCTTATGCAAGCTGATTTTTGAATGCAATTAGCCAGCTCCCTTTGGATCCCATGTGCCTTGACCTTCTGGACCAACCATATGGGGATCTTGTCATATCCTACACTAAAATCCAGATGGATAATGGCTGTCAATCTACCTTCGTCAGTGATATTGGTTACCTCTCCAAAAACTCAACCAAATTAACGAGGTGGGACAATCCTTACACAAAACCATGTTGACTATGCCTGATCAGCCCATGCCTTTCCAAGTGTAAATAAATCCTATCTCAGGATTCCCTACCAATGACCTCTGGACCATTGGCCAGTAATTTCCTGGTTTGTTCTTGATGCCCTTCTTAACTATCCTCCAGTAGTGTGGCACATTGTCTGTGGCCAACAAAATTGCAAAAATCTGTAAAGGTCCCAGCTCCTCTCTCCCTTGCTTCCCATAGCAACCTGGGATAGATCTCACCCTGGTTCCGGAGGCTTATTAATCCTTGTATATCAGCATCAAGCACCACCTCCTTAATGATGACCTGCTTCGGGTTATCCATGGGCATCTCCGTGAGTTTGTAATCTTCCATGACCTTCTAGGTGAATCCATATGGGAAGGATTGCCTGACTGCACAAATTGATTACCCCTATTGTCCCTAAGGGACAAGTCCCTGAGCTCTTTCCATGGCTAACCAATTGGTCCTAATTCATAGAATTATTGAGAGTCTTTATCTTACTTGCTGTGTTCTTGACAACGTGGAAATATTTGGTTATTCATGATACCTGTCTTAAGGACAGTAGCAAACAATATATTGCAATGTTATATATCTCCCATGTTAGTAACCAGTTTCCCAACAGATCATTTATGTACTATACCAATCCATCTTGCCAATCGCAATAATCTTGTTCTCCATTCAGTCCTTCAAACATCTTTCAATATTTAACAAAAGAATTTAAACGCCTTTTAGACATGAATCTTACATTTAGCTATTATTGGCAGCATTATCCTTTTAACATGCTAAGAAATTAAAGAAACATCAAGAAATTGACATCAAGAAACATCAAGGCAGGATAGAAGTGAGTACGTGGATTGGCTGATCAATTAAATTAGAAGTTTGGTAAATTGGCCAATTAGGCAATTTAGTGACTGATATAAACAAGGCTTGCACAAGGGGTGTGGCCCTGTCGAGGGAAGTGCCCTGTGAGAAAAGTGCGAGTCTTTGGCTGCGAGTCTTCAGCGAGGAGGCTGAGGTGAGGAGGTTACACTTGTTTTTGAGTCTGATTTGTTTTAGACACTAAAGTAATGGCAGATAAGTTGGTGCAGTGTGTTTCCTGCAGGATGTGGGAAGGTAGGGACACCGCTGGAGCTTCTGGGAGCTACACCTGCAACATCTGTGTCCAGGTGCAGCTCCTGAATGGACGTGTGGTGGAGTTGGAAAAGCAACTGGATGACCTCGGGGCCATCCGGGAATGCCAAAGTTTCCTGGCCAGGACCTACTGTGAGGCTGTCACGCCAAGGGTCCAGGTGGAGTGAAGGTGGGAGACTGTTTCAAGGGGGAGTGAACGTGGACTCCAGGGGACCCCAGTGGCTGTGCTTATTGCAAACAGGTACACCCTCTTGGGAGCTGTCGGAGCAGAAGACGCTTCCAGTCTGGGCGGCGGACTGGTTGGAAGCTCTAATCCAGGCAAGGAGACTCGACCGGGGGGGACCGAAGTCAGGAAGAGCCATAGTCGTGGGTGACTCCATTGTCTGAGGTACAGACAGTAGATTCTGTGGTGGCAGGCGAGACTTGAGGATGGTCTGTTGCCTCCCTGGTGCCAGGGTTCAAGGCATCACAGACAGGTTTTAGAACATCCTAGCGAGGGAAGGCGATCAGCCGGAAGTAGATGTGCACGTGGGCACGAACGACGTCGGGAGGACGAGGAAGGAGATACTGCAATGTGAGTTTAGAGAGTTAGGAAGAAGACTGAGAAGTAGAATGTCGAGGTTGGTTATCTCTGGATTGCTTCCTGAACCTCATGCTGGTGAGTGCAGGAACAGAGAGATCGGGGATATGAATGTATGGCTGAGGGGCTGGTGGAGGGAGCAGGGATTTAGTTTTCTAGACCACTGGGATCTCTTCTGGGGTAGGGGTGATCTGTACAAAAGGGACGGGTTACACCTTAACAGCAGGGGGACCAACATTCTGGCAGGCAGGTTTGCTAGTGCTACACGTGTGGCTTTAAACTACGTAGTGGGGGGGAGGGGTTGACAAATTGGGAATATGAAGATGGTTAAAGGGGAAGCGAATACAGGAGAAAATGCAAAGAACTTTCAAATAAATGGGAAGGGAGTAAGGTCAGGGCCAATTGTGAGAGGGGAGGTGAACACCGAAGTTAAAGTGTTGTATTTAAATGCTCAAAGTGTAAAAAATAAAGTGGATGAGCTTGAGGCTCAGTTAGACATTGGCAAGTATGATGTGGGAATCACAGAGACATGGCTACAAGAGGACCAGGGCTGGGAACTGAATATTCAGGGATACACAACGTATAGAAAAGACAAACAGGTGGGCAGAGGGGATGGGGTCGCTCTGTTGGTAAGGAATGATATTCACTCCCTTGCAAGGGGGGACATAGAATCAGAAGATGTAGAATCAGGATGGATAGAAATGAGGAATTGTAAGGGTAAAAAGACCCTAATGGGAGTTATCTACAGGCCCCCAAACAGTAGCCTCGACATAGGTTGAATCAAGAACTAAAATTGGCATGTCGCAAATGTAATGCTAGGGTGGTTATGGGAGATTTCAACATGCAGGTAGACTGGGAAAATCAGGTTGGTAATGGACCCGAGGAAAGAGAGTTTGTGGAGTGCCTCCGAGATGGATTCTTGGAACAGCTTGTACTGGAGCCTACCAGGGAGAAGGCAATTCTGGATTTAGTGTAATGTAATGAACCTGATCTGATAAGGGAACTCGAGGTAAAAGAGCCATTAGGAGGCAGTGATCACAATATGATAAGTTTTACTCTACAAATTGAGAGGAAAATCGGAAGTGTCAGTATTACAGTATAGCAAAGGGGATTACAGAGGCATGAGATGGGAGCTGGCCAGCTTTTGACTGGAAGGAGGCCCTAGCAGGGAAGACGGTGGAACAGCAATGGCAGGTATTCCTGGGAATAATGCAGAAGTTGCAGGATCAATTTATCCCAAAAAGGAGGAATGATTCTAAGGGGAGTAAGAGGCACCCGTGACTGACAAGGGAAGTCAAGGACAGCATAAAAATAAAAGAGAAGAAGTATAACATAGCAAAGAAGAGTGGGAAGCCAGAGGATTGGGACTCTTTTAAAGAGCAACAGAAGATAACTAAAAAAGGCAATACGGGGAGAAAAGATGAGGTACAAGGGTAAGCTATAAAGGAGGATAGTAAAAGCTTTTTTAGGTATGTGAAGAGGAAAGAAATAGTCAAGGCAAATGTGGGTCCCTTGAAGACAGAAGCAGGGGAATTTATTATGGGGAACAAGGAAATGGCAGACGAGTTGAACCGGTACTTTGAATCTGTCTTCACTAAGGAAGATACAAACAATCTCCCAGATGTTCTAATGGCCAGAGATCCTAGGGTGAGGGAGGAACTGAAGGAAATCCACATTAGGCAGGAAATGATGTTGGGTAGACTGATGGGACTGAAGGCTGATAAATCCCCAGGGCCTGATGGTCTGCATCCCAGGGTACTTAAGGAGGTGGCTCTAGAAATTGTGGACGCATTGGTAATCATTTTCCAATGTTCTATAAATTCAGGATCAGTTCCTGTGGATTGGAGGGTAGCTAATGTTATCCCACTTTTTAAGAAAGGAGGGAGAGAGAAAATGCAAATTATAGACCAGTTAGTCTGATATCAGTGGTGGGGAAGATGCTGGAGTCAATTATAAAAGACGAAATTGCGGAGCATTTGGATAGCAGTAACAGGATTATTCCGAGTCAGCATGGATTTACGAAGGGGAAATCATGCTTGACTAATCTTCTGGAATTTTTTGAGGATGTAACTAGGACAATTGACAGGGGAGAGCCGGTGGATGCGATGTACCTCGACTTTCAGAAAGCCTTCGACAAGGTCCCACATAGGAGATTAGTGGACAAAATTAGAGCGCATGGTATTGGGGGTAGGGTACTGACATGAATAGAAAATTGGTTGACAGACAGGAAGCAGGCAGTGACTAGTGGGGTACCGCAAGGCTCGGTGCTGGAACCACAGCTATTTACAATATACATTAATGACTTGGATGAATGGATTAAAAGTACCATTAGCACATTTGCAGATGATACAAAGCTGGGTGGTAGTGTGAGCTGTGAGGAAGATGCTATGAGGTTGCAGGGTGACTTGGACAGGTTGTGTGAGTGGGCGGATGCATGGCAGATGCAGTTTAATGTGGATAAGTGTGAGGTTATCCACTTTGGTGGTAAAAATAGGAAGGCAGATTATTATCTGAATGGTGTCAAGTTAGGAAAAGGGGACGTACAATGAGATCTGGGTGTCCTAGTGCATCAGTCAATGAAAGGAAGCATGCAGGTACAGCAGGCAGTGAAGAAAGCCAATGGAATGTTGGCCTTTATAACAAGAGGAGTTGAGTATAGGAACAAAGAGGTCCTTCTGCAGTTGTACAGGGCCCTAGTGAGACCGCACCTGGAGTACTGTGTGCTGTTTTGGTCTCCAAGTTTGAGGAAGGATATTCTTGCTATTGAGGGCGTGCAGCGTAGGTTTACTAGGTTAATTCCAGGAATGGCGGGACTGTCATATGTTGAAAGACTGGAGCGACTAGGCTTGTATACACTGGAATTTAGGATGAGAGGGGATCTTATCGAAACATATGATTACTAAGGGGTTGGACACGTTAGAGGCAGGAAACATGTTCCCAATGTTGGGGGAGTCCAGAACCAGGGGCCACAGTTTAAGAATAAGGGGTATGCTATTTAGAACGGAGATGAGGAAAAACTTTTTCAGTCAGAGTTGTAAATCTGTGGAATTCTCTGCCTCAGAAGGCAGTGGAGGCCAATTCTCTGAATGCATTCAAGAGCGAGCTAGATAGAGCTCTTAAGGATAGCGGTGTCAGGAGGTATGGGGAGAAGGCAGGAACGGGGTACTGATTGAGAATTATCAGCCATAATCACATTGAATGGTGGTGCTGGCTCGAAGGGCCGAATGGCCTACTCCTGCACCTTTTGTCTATTGTCTATAAATTACTTTCCAATTACCAATTGAGCAATAGAAAAAATTGAGTTGGCTTGCACTTCTGAGTGTTTGACAAAAGAGCTAGGTAAAATGTTTTTTTCTGCAGGGAGTTGTTTAGGTCTGGAATGTTCAACCGAAATGAAAGTGGATTTGGTTGTAGCCTTCCAAAGGGATCTGGATATATGAGGGGAATGAATCTGCTATTTTATGGGGAGAGTTAATGAGAGTGAACTGGCCAAACTGTCATTGCACTTATCCTGTACGGACTCGATGGGTTGAATGGTCACATTTTCTTGCAGCCATTCTGTAATTTTCTAGTTCAAGTTCTGAAATGGAATATTTGGCATGAGGTTGAAGGACATGAATATTTTTGAGAGGTTAGAATATCCTTGACTAATTGAAAATTTGACCTCATGGATTTTCTGAACTAAAAATGACAACTTGTCAAAGGGTCATAAATGTGAAACTCTAAATGCAAGTTCGTGTAACATCTACATAAATGTTCCTTGTGAAATGCTCTTGACCCCAGTGGTTTAAATTGGGAGATAATTAAGAGATCTGGGATGACTTTAGATCTGTCTACAATGTAGACCTGTGGTTTTACATTAAGTAACAACGATTAAAGTTCAATCCTTTCTGTTTGATGAGAATTTGAGAATGTTACCATATGTCTCCTTTGTCCAAGCTCTTTCTGCTTACTAAAATTCAGTTTGGTAATCTGTAGCCAAAGGTACATTAAGCAACTTGTTTAAGTAATTGGGTGTCTGAGGTTTTTTTGCTTCTGTGACAGTGTGATCGTAGGGAAATGTCAGGTCTAGAAAAAGGCCAGATGTTCCATTCAGCCAGTCACTAACAGACTTGAGGAGATTCTCCAACACTAGGTAACATGTGATTTCCCAAGTTTAATTTAAAGATACAGCACAGAAACAGGCCCTTCAACCCACTGAGTTCGCACTGACCAGCGATCCCTGTGCACTGGTACTATCCTACACATTGGGGACAATTTACAATTCACCTAAAAAACGTACGTCTTTGAAGTGTGGGAGGAAACCGGAGCACCCGGAAAAAACTCACGTGATCACAGGGAGAATGTACAAACTCCGTACAGATAGCACCCATTATCAGGATCGAACCCAAGGTCTCTGGCGCTGTAAAGCAACTACTTTAAACTAGAGAAGGAAAAAAAGGTAACAAACAATGAGCAAATTTCACTGAGAAACTAAAAAAAATTCATTTCTGAAATAAAAACACAAAACACTGGATAAATGTAGGTCAGGCAACATCTGGGGAGTAGGGGAAGAAGAACATGTGTAAGGTTTAGGGTCAAAGACATTTTGTCCGAACTGCTGAGAGATCCTAGCACTTTCTGCTTTGTTTCCAGCATCATCGTTCTCGGCGATTAGAAATGGCAATGACATGGCTCTTAAGACTTATTCACAAAATGCTGGAGTAACTCAGCAGGTCAGGCAGCATCTCGGGAGAGAAGGAATGGGTGATGTTTCGGGTCGAGACCCTTCTTCAGAAACGTCACCCATTCCTTCTCTCCCGAGATGCTGCCTGACCTGCTGAGTTACTCCAGCATTTTGTGAATAAATCGATTTGTACCAGCATCTGCAGTTATTTTCTTATGGCTCTTAAGACTCTTTCTCTGAATAAAAAATGAATCTTTTAACTCGTCTAATTCCTCCTTTACATAATTTATATAAATTGCTTCTTGTTTCTTCCATTTAAATAATGTTAATTAGCATCAAGTTGTAAATAGAAAATCCTACTTTTTTTTGTCATCTAAGGAAGTGGATGATGGTGCAGCACTCAGCACTCTACAGATTCTGCAAAATTACAATTCGCATAAAGCTTTACTGATTACATTACTGGGCTATTTCAATTATGTTAACCCACATCTTATCAGCTGCAACTTCAAAAACATGGAGAAAGACACTAATTTCCATTTAAATGTGTTCCCTTTTGGAAAAATGTTGTCCAAATGCAAAGGTGTCAGAAAATAAGAAAGTAGATTTAGATTTATACTTGTAAGCTGCAAGTTTCAAACTTTCTGCTTTCCTTGTTGCACCTATATAGTTCAGCAGAAGGCAAGATGCAGATGATTCACAATACCCTCACTTGACTTAATGAGTCTGGCTTGGGGCATGACCCACAGCTATTTAGCAGCTGAGTACACACTAGTACTTGGCAGATAATTTTTCAGGAGGTTGGTTAAATCAGGCAGTGGAGATTCGCCTGTAATAGAAGCACTTAAAATGTATGTGACCCATGCCATAGACTAATCAGACCAAAGTGTTTAGGAGTGAAATTGATCTGAACTAAAAATAATTAAACTTTTTTTTTGAGTTGCTGGAAATATTTTCAACGGAGTGTTAAACTTGTCTCAAGATTTTGCCTCTATCCTGTTGAGTAGGATTTTTCACCATTTCTGCTAATGCTTTATTTGTCCTGAGGGTGCCTGATGTTGAGCACCAGGAATGATTTTGAAATGAAATATTCTTTATGTTGAAGATGAAAAAATTGACAAAAATATAGATTTATAAATATCTATTTTATATAGCCAGTGTAGGAAGGAACTGCAGATGCTGGTTTAAACCGAAGATAGACACAATGCTGGAGTAACTCAGCAGACAGGCAGCATCTCTGGAGAGAAGGAATAGGTGACGTTTCGGGTCGAGACCCTTTTTTAGCCAGTTCTGTTCAAAAGTGACTGCCTAAATGATTTTCTTCAGACCTAGCTTGTGGTCTCCAGGAAGTATGACATGGCCTGCATATACTCAGATTTAATAATCTAGTGGGCAATTACAAACTATAGTGCTAATATATGATAGGCGGCATGTTTTTGTGCACACTGGATCAATAAACCTTGATTCCTACCAAAATGGATGTGCTCAAGTGTTGTGCTAATATGGGAAAGTGATTTATTGTACTTTAAGAAAATTTAACGATGATTCATCGCAGTTTTAAGTATATATTTTTTAATAAAATTGAATAGCCAACAATCTTAGAAATATTTAATAAAATAATAAATGTTAATTATTAATAACGTTGATAAAAATTATCAAGACTCAAGGTGCAACAAAGTGGCACAGCTGTAGTTACTGCCTTACAGCACTAGATAACTGGGTTTGATCCTGACTACGGGTGCTGTCTGTACAGAGTTGTACGTTCTCCCTGTGACCACATAGGGTTTCTCTGGTTTCCTTCCATACTCAAGACATACAGGTTTGTAGGTTAATTAGCTACAGTAAGTTGTAAAATTGTCCCTAGTGTGTAGGATGGTGTTCGTGTGAGGGATGATTGCTGGTCAGTGCAGACTCGGTGGGCTGAAGGGCCTGTTTCTGTGCTGTATCTCTAAAGTCAATGTTTAATGTTTAAGTTCAATGTTTAAAGTCTGTGAGCCTGGGTCCTGGACTTTCTCACTGCCAGGCCCCAAGTGGTCAGGATGGGGGAACACACATCTAGCTCCCTCACCCTGAACATAGAATCCCCCCAGGGCTGCGTCCTTAGCCCCCTACTGTACTCCCTGTACACACATGACTGTAGGGCCAGGTTCAGCTCAAACTCTATCATCAAGTTTGCTGATGACACTGTGGTGGTGGGCCGGATCTCCAACAACGATGAGAAGGCCTACCGGGAGGAGGTGGCTGATCTGGCACTCTGGTGTCAGGACAATAGCCTCCTCTTGAATGTCACTAAAACAAAGGAGCTGATTGTGGACTTCAGAAGGGCTAAACATCCAAGGACGTACACGCCACTGGAGATAAATGGGTCTATTGTGGATAGGGTGAGCAGTTTCAAATACTTGGGAGTCCGCATCGCAGAGGATCTGACGTGGGCAACGCACATTGCCGCACTGGTGGGTAAGGCTAAGCAGCGCCTTTACCACCTTAGACAACTGAGGAAATTCAGAGTGTCTCTGAGGATCCTTCATTGCTTCTACTCTGGGGCTGTAGAGAGCATCCTGTCCGGCAACATTACAGTCTGGTTTGGGAACAGCTCTGCCCAGGACAGGATGGCCCTGCAGAGAGTAGTGCGTTCGGCAGAACGCACCATGGGAACTACACTCGTCCCCCTGCAGGACCTATACATCAGGAGGTGCAGATCCAGAGCAAGCAAGATCATGAGGGACTCCTGCCACCCCAGTAACGGACTGTTCCAGATGCTACGGTCAGGCAAACGCCTCCGCTGTCACGCTGTGAAAACGGAGAGGATGAGACGGAGCTTCTTCCCACAGGCCATCAGGACTGTCAACTTTGATAACCCCAGAGACTAAATTTTTGTCGACACTTTTTGTGCTATGTTTAGTAACTTATTAACTTTATTTATATGCTGTAACTGTAATTATTTTTGTGCACAACCCGCAGGCATTGCCACTTTCATTTCACTGCACATCGAGTATGTGTATGTGACAAATAAATTTGACTTGACTTGACTTGACTTGACTTGTATACCTTGGGGTTATCTCTAACTCTTTAATTCCCTCTTGTCTTATAAATCTTGATCTCTCTTTCAAATCTAGTCTCGCACCTTTCTGATTTTCTTTGTCCCATCTTTGAAGATCAGGTGGCTCTTTACAAAATAGCTTCGTTTCATTCAACACTAATGAGAATAAGAACCCAGCTAAGTCCAGTTCTAGTCTTGTTTTTTGTGTGTATGGGGTTGTGGTGATTTGAGGCCAGAATAGAAAATGATGGAAATACTCAGCATGTGGAGAGAGAAAGAGTCATGTTTTGGGTCAGTTCCTTTCTCTCTTCTGATTAGTGACATTGACTTGGAACATTAACTCTGTTTTTCACTTCACCATCACTGCCTGACCTGCTGAGTATTTCTTACATTTCTGTTTCAGATTTCCAGCACCTGGAGTCATTTGCTATTTGATTTGTGGTTCAGGGACTTGCTCTCTCTTTGCCTTCCTTCCTCTTCCCCTTCTGCGCTGTGCCTGATGTGTGGCAGATGGAGTGGCAACAAGAGTGAGAACAGAAGGTAGCTCTTGTTGAAGGATCAAATTCAGCAGAATTCATTATATTTTCAAGAGATTTAGATTTAGCTCTTGGGGCTAAAGCAATCAAGGGATATGGGGGAAAAAGCAGGAGTTTAGATGACCAGCCCTGATTGTATTGAATGGCAGTGCAGGCTCAAAGGGCCGAATGGCCTA